>NC_073249.2:157210757-157513787 GCF_029289425.2 Pan paniscus
AGACCAGCAATGTTTCAGCAACGAGAAACTTGTTTGTGCATTGCCATGTCACACATTTAGGAAAATAGCAAACACAATAGTACATTATTCTCACTTCATTTATAAAGAAATAGAATTCAGAATAGATTGGTATCATTATGAATGTCTTGAAAAATCTAGATTTTACCTTTTGTAAACAACACTGACCACAGCAAACATTAAATATTTATTTTTAAATGATTGAATGAATGGTTTTAGCAATAAATGTATGCCCTACACAGTACTAATGAGCTTATGGTTATAGAGCATCTTTACATATATTATTTATCCTCATAAAGATGAGGATAAGACCTGTGGGTTTAGTCTTTTAGAGACAAAGAAATTAAGACCCACTTGTCCAATGTCACTGCAAAGCCAGATTCAAGCTCACGTTTTCTGATTCCTACAATCTTCCCACCTGAGCAAAGTTGCCTAAATGAAGAAACTGTTCTGCTCATGTTCAGATTATTGCACCTTCCCCTGGAGGCTTCTTATGTCTCAGGGAAGGAACTACTACCATATATGGTAGCTGTTAGATGCAGAATAAAAAATGTGTGTGGAGGGAATGTAATGCTTTTGTAAGAAAAGCATGCTTTCCTTCCTCAAAGTGAAATGAGGAGAGCTGGCAAATATGAAAAAAATGTAATTCTTTTCAAAATGTTCATAAATGTCTAAATATATACCATACATAGAATATAAATGACATTCATTTTATAATCTGGGGAAGTAAAGACCAAGTGCTTCCCTGGACTTCTGCCTTCAGCCTGCTCTCCTTCTGGGTCCTACCCATGGTGATTATCTTTGAGCTGTAGTTATGATCATAAGGCAATGGTTTCTAGTCACTAGATCTGGGGCTTTTTGAGTATTGACACAATGTTCTCCTGGTAAATTTTCTAGGATTGTTGCAGATGGTGCTGACCACTCAGAGTAAAAGATATTCAGCATTTTTTAAAATAAATGAACTGTTACGATTAATCAAGTGAGTACTGTTTGATGGCTATGACTCATTGATGAGAAAAATAAAACATTATGATCACACTCATGGTTATAATTTCTGGGATGTTGTAAGGCATAAAATACTTTTAATCTCTTAGAATTTTATACTGAGATGAGAAAATGGAATATGCTGTATCTTTTACTAGGGAAAGAAGAATCAAGATGACTCATTTATTTAGGAAGATAGGTTCTTGGGAAAAAATAAATTTTTATTTGCGATTGAGTGAATATACTAGCAGCTTGAAGTGATCAGTGGACATCACATAGTTCTGTGTTAGTTCCACGAGCATTAAAAAATCTTTGTTCTTTTTTTTCTAAAACTTTGTGGAGTCATGAGGAAGTATCACATCTCTGGGACATAACACTTCCCCTTTAAACTCTGAACCTGGCATTTCATTTTCTGTTCCTTACCCCAAACATGGCCAAGGACTTTTCTTTTTTCTTTTTGGCTATCTTCTACTGGCTTCTTTTGTGCATATCTAAATAAGTTATTTATATTAATGTAAATATATTAAATACATAACACATTAAAGGAATATTAGAGCATACGTGTACAGCCTTTGTGTTACAATCCGTCTCCCTCATTATCTATTCTCAGTTCAACATCCAGAGGGTCCTTTTAAATCATGAGTCAAATTGTGTCACTGCACTGCCTCCAACACTCCAAGGACTTCCTATTTCACACAGAGCAAAAGACATCTTTACAAAGGCGCTTTATGTTTGGCTGCCTGTAACCTTCCCTTAAATCTTTTATTTCCCCTTCTAATCAACTTGAGCATAGACAATATTCTCCCACCTTAGGCCTTTACACTAGCAATGTCTTCTCTTTGGAATCCCTTCATTAAGTCCTTATTCAAATGTTACTTTTTCAGGGGCCTTTCCTGAGAACCACAGTTAATCCTACACTTGGCCTACCACTCCTACATCAACATTCTTGATCCTCCTTACCAGGCTGTACTTTTTCTTTTACCTTACTGCATATCAACATCTAACATCGGCTTTTATCTACGTTTTTGCCGAATTCATTGTTGAGGTGTGCTTTGGAAAGAATGTGTATTAATCCAAATGTTGCTGATTTTGTTTCTGTTTGTCTATTAACTAGTGAGAAAAGCATAAACACTGCCCCCAATATGATAGTTAATTTGTCTATTTTTCCTACAGTTGTCATTTCTTTTTGCTTTATGTAATTTGAGACTATATTATTGAGTATACAGAAGTTATAATATTCTGATGGATTGAACCTTTTATCATTATGTAGTGATTGTAAGAGCTAAAAATAATATTTGCCTTAAAATCTGCTTATCTGATAACATAGTTGCAGAACCCCTCATGAGTATTAATTGCCTGGAATATCATTTTCCATACTTTGGCAATAAGTTGTTTTGGGGTTCTTATATTTAAGATATGTCTGTTGAAAAAAATATGGTTGTGAATTTTAAAAGATTTTTTAAATTCAGTTTTAAATCAGAATATTATATTTGCATTTATCTGATTTGCTGATAACTTGAATTTAAGTCTACTATCTTATTTTGTGCTATTTATACAGATTTTGCATTTTGCTTTTCTTCTCTTCTTTTGAATTGGGACCCTTTTTTCTTGTTTCATTTTATTTTTTATGTTTTCTACTTTGGAAATCATGATTTTTCTATGTTTAGATATATCTACATATGTAATATTTGTTTATTGTTCTTTATTGTATCTAGTACCTTTTGATTATTTTCCTTCTTTCTGAACTTCATCCTTTAGAATTTTCTTTAAAGTGTGTCAAGACATTTTTTAAACCCTCTCTGTTGTTCTTCTGAAAATGTCCATATTTTGTCCCTCTTGTTGAAAAATGTCTTTGCTAGATGAGAAATTAAATGTATATGGTTGTATTCTATGGAGTCATTGTAGCTGTTGAGATATCAGTTATTAATTAAACTGTCCTTCCTTGAAAGGTAATCTTTTTTTTTTTTGGCAGATTGTTTAAGGTCTTCTTTGTTTTGGTGTTCTTCAGTTTCACTATGATATTGTCTATTTATACATTTTTTTACTGGTTTTATTTTTTGGATTAGAGATGCATTGTCTCTCAGCAATTCTGAAATGCTGTCATCTATTTTATCTTTGAATATTTTTTTTTTCCTTTTATAACTCTGTTTGTAGCTTAAGCCTTTTCACTCTATCCTCATTGTTCTCCTGTGTTGGGAATTCTCTTTTTATCCCTCTAGATTCTCTCTTCTCCATTCTGCTCTATTTTCTGGCTCAGCAACCTCTCTATTATGCATCATCTAAGTTTTCTTGTCTCTGGTGTCCAGGTATGCTTGGCCAATGAAAAGTACCAGCAGGACATTTGAGTGTGGGGAGAGAAAGGAGTATTTATTTCCCAAACTGCCTCCTTAGTAGACTGTTGGTTAATCTGAAGCTGCATTCTTCTACCAAAGTTTGCAGTTCCTCTTGGACAACCCTATCCTACAGCTCCAATTACAGCTACCTCCAATTTCTTGTAACCTCTCCTTTTCTATGCTCCTTTAGACATGGAGGCAAAAATGGCTTTTTGCTGTTGCTAACCTCAGGATGTGTCATCATACCTTGTTGGTTTATTTAATTATACCTTTCTTATTTTCAGAAATCCACCCAGTTATTGTTATAGACTCTTGTTCTTTTCTCTCATTTCCATTGTGTATTTCCTGAAACACATACACTTTAGAAGGTTCTAGTATTTAAAAACTTTGTGATGTGATTCTTCTGATTCTTGTTACTGCTGACTTTGATACAGGATGTGGTTCCTTTTATGGTTTCTTGTTTCTTTGTATGTTTTATATAATGAACTTACTTTTCTGGACATTTGTCTTTGAGGATTTTTTTTAGGTCCTCATTAGTGTATTTTACTCCAAAGAATATCTAAGCTTTATTTCCCGACTCCAAGACCATTTCCAGCCACTGAAACAGGAGCTGAAGTTCTACAGTTAAATCTACCTTCAATTCTTACCTACCTTCTAGGAGGTTCTCCTTGATTTAGCTTCTAGCTACTTCCTAATTTTTTAGCCAGTGTGGCAACTCACTTAAAAATATATTGCTTGTATTTTATCCAGATTTTTTAGTTGATTTTATGGAAAGGTACTTTCAGGGTGTTTAGTGCTTCATGCTGACAATAATGGAGATCCCATTTTAAAAAACAAATAAATTCAGTTGTCATGATGATATATTTTAGAAGAGATAAAACAAGCTAATATGAATTATTTAAAATATGTTATACTAAAAATATGATGTAATGGAGCTTAGAAATGCCATCTCTAAGCTGCCAGAAATGACACAGACAGGAAGTAGCAAAGATAGGATTCACATTTCACTCATTCCAAAATCTCTAACACTTCTGTTAACCCTAGTTTTTTTGTATTACATCAGAATAATATTACTAAGAATACATATTGTTACTTTAGGCTTAAGTAAGAGCCATTAAATGCTGATTCTATGGGTATAAAAATGATGAATTGAAAAACAGCTGCTATGAGATACATTGGAAAGAATCAGTAAAATAGTATATGGATTTTAACCAAAAGGCTCCCATCATTTTTGATAGTATTAAATCAAAGGAATTTATTTCACTGGTAAATGTTCTATGAAAAAGCACAGAGGATAAATAAGTCTGTGACTGTGGTGAAGAACCTGAAATAAGGAACGGCCTGAAACATAACATGACAGAAACTGGTTATTTTAGCAGGACTATTCCTAGACAAAATTTTAAAATAGGAAGAAAATTCATCTGCATGAGCCCTCAAGTCTCCTTTTGTTAATTTTCCTTTCTTCCTATGCTTTCTCTGCTTTTATCTCTTCTTACATTCTCTGCAGACCTAGGTAAGTCAATAACATCATAGGGTAAATTAATTCAATATTATAACTTTTAATACTTTACATACAGAAGACACATCGGGGAAAAATACAATGTATACATTTTACTTGTGGCAGTTCAGATACATAGCACCTGGATGAAGAGGATCCTTGGGAATCTTATACTTTTCAAATCGGATGATACGGATAAATTTATAATCTGCTTCCATATATGATTTTATATGTCATTCTGAAATAATTCTACCTATAATAAATATCTTGAAGCACTGCTAATGTTTTGCATGAAATCATCTATGCAAAAGATAGTGCTATTGAAACTCCAATAAATTGTTGTCTTAAATAATTATAATGCTCCTAGATAGTCACTATACTTTTAAATATTATTCTTTTAGTCTTTCAGATTAATCATAGAATAATGATATGTTAGGAATGTTTATCACATTAGTAACATAGAAATGCTGGTGAGAAATTAGGTCAGTGTGAATTTAGGTCAGTAACCAGTAACACACACACACACATACACAGACACAAAATATAAGTATCTAATTTGGGGTTTATAACAGACTGTGGAGGTTTACAATAAAATGAAACATTATAATGTTTTGCTTCTCATTAAATATTTATGTCTTGTCCTTTCCTTTAGTTTTCTTTTTCCTCTCCTTTCCTTTTTTTTCTCTTTCTTTTCCTTTTAAATAATTATAATGTAATAAAGGATTATGGTAGTTATTTCTTGATACTTCCCATTACATTGTTGCTAAAATTGTTTATTTCTACTATTGTTATTGTTATACCCAAGTGGTTAACCCAGAGCCCTCTCATTACAATAACATGGAGGAAGCATCTTTCAAGTGTGAATTACCACTGGCATTCACTGAATCAGACTATTAACTCCTTGAGGGAAGAATTCAAGTCATGTTCACCACTGTAGCCTCAATGTCAATTAAAGTGGTTTGAACAAATCAGTACTCCATTTGACGAATGTTAAATAAACATATGCTGCAACAGAGTTTGATAATATAACACCTGCAGTTTTAACTATGAAGTCTTAAGTTTATGGGTATTTCAGAGAAGGTTCCCCAAAATATGTGAGTTAGTAAAAAGAAAGTTACCATTCCACATACTGGAATTGAACCAAGTACTACATTGTTTCAAAACAGCATTAGTCTACCTTAGTGCTACAAACTCATATGACAAATGTGATATAATATAGTCTATTTGCAGGATCACTCATCAGGCCTTGCTAACAATCATTATACAGTTGCAGTTTTGTTCATGTTATTACATAGCTTATTATTATTACAGAAGCCAGTATGTCAAACTGACAATATACCATCTCATAAATTTAAGAACTCAAATTTTCAGGAATTTCCTTAGAGTAATGTTTGTGGGTAAAATTTTAAAAGCTGACAAAAAAGTAAGCATGTTTCCATCTTGGTGATTTTGGTACTGGGAATGCTTAAAATTCTTACTATTTTTTTCTACTTGAAAAAATATACTAACTGGCTCTTTTGCATCCCATTTCTGTGTATATCAAATCTAATTAAATAACCACTTATTGTTTCTTTGACAAAAGGCATTCTTATCAACATATGAAACAGCCATAACTGTAAGTGAGAAGGTAGGCAGTTCAAATGTCTCCTTATCTGGAAAACAATGTAAATATGAAACATTAATTTCAATATGTAGTCTAATATTCAAATTAACATACAGGCTTTTCAAATAGCTAATATTAAGTCAGGATATTCTTATTTACAATATTGGGCCACACTGAAGATTTGATGGTTTGACTTGCAGGAAGCATTATTAACATTAGGTACAAACTATGTTTTAAATCATTTACATGTAATGTGATACAATTCTAGTATCTATAGCTCAAGAAACAAACCATAAAATTTCTTGCATTTATCAATTAACTATTCAGGCATGTTTTGGAAGATGTTGCTAGCTGCCTTTTATCCTTTTTCCTTTTCTTTACTAAAAGAGCCCCAATTTTGTACATAAATGTTAAAATCTTGCATTTCCTAACTTTCAGTGACTATGAGTGGCGATGTGACCCAATACAAGCTAAAATGATATAAGCCAAAGTTACTAGGAGTCTTAGGGAAAGCTCTTTAAAAGGAAAAAGAAGACAGGTTCTGTTGGCTTCTTAGTGTCTTCTTCACTTTGCCTTTCCCATCTTTCTGCTTGTAATATGGATATGACGGTATCGGTGGCGAATACAACATGCACACAACAACAGGAAGACAAGAGCCAAATTGCTAGGCAGAAAACTACAAGAAGCTGTACTCTCCAGGGGTGTCTCTGAGCTATCTCATCAGCCTCCTACGTGGTAGTAGAGATAATTACAGAAAAAATAAAACACAGGTTGGTTTGGGACAGTTTTGGGTGGTTTATATTACTAGCACTTGAATGTAACCCATAACTTATCAACTGTCTTAGTAGTAAATATATTCAACCATACCTGTAAGGTTTGTGGACTCTTTTATTTAACTTCATTAAATATTTATGGAGTAGTAATTTATCACAGAACCTGAGCAAGTTCATAGCTTTCTTGAAGTGCCTAACTTGCTCCAGGGATTAATTTGCCTACTGGTTGGATAAGACAAATTAGCTTTGAGATATAGAACATTGCACCAGCTTAGGGGAAAACCTCAGTTATGATGAATGACAACAGGACATCCAAGTTGAAGCCAAACTATTTGAAATATTGGCCAACATATTTGGAATGGATAATTTTGATAATTTATCAAAATGTATATTTTAAAAATTAATTTCATTTCTGAGAAGCACAGCCAGTTTGTTATTAAAACAATTTATCATTTATTAATGGTGAATAAGTAGCAGGCAAGTTGCCATATTCATTATTAACTTGTCCCAACTTTTGTCTCACTTGTTTGAAGAAAGATAATATGTATAACTTCCCTTGAAACCTAATAGCAGTTATCATCTTTGTAAAAATGAACTTATAGAAAAAAGATTCAAAAATGGGTTTTTAAAATTAAGAAGCTGGATTTCCTAAATTTAGAGTAATAACATTGCTTCTTCACCTAGCATAACTACATAAGTGCACTGATATAGAGGCAACTTAAAGTCTATTTGGCACATGATCTGTGCAATAAGACTGGCAACTTCAATAAGGGTTATCATGACTTGTTATTACAACTCTAATTTTGGAAGCAAGGCTCTATCAGGAATTAAAATGGAGAAAAAGCAATTATGATATATTTTTGCTCACTTGAATTTGTTGAAATAAAAGGTAAACTATCAGCACTTTACATTATTATAATTCACCCAAAATTTCATTTGCATTTTATATGTATAGTTTCCATTGATAAGATGAAAGTATAACAACATAATTAAACCAATGACATAGGTTTTAAGTTTCCCCTTTTTTGATATTTTTATCTAAAGTTTCTTGTACTTTCACACTTTGATATTTTCATTTTGTTCCTAACATAAATGTAAGGTGCTTAGTATCATGCCTATTCTAGTCCTATAGTGCTTTTGCTTGTTGTGGTAAAAAAAAAAATAACATGAGATCTAAATTCTTAACAAATTTTTAAGTGTACATTACAGGATTATTAATTATATTCACATTGTTGTACAGCAAATCTTTAGAACTCTTTCATCTTGCATGACTGAAATTCTATAGTTATTGAACAGCAATTCCCCATTTTCTCCTCCTCTCAACTCCTGGAAACCACCATTCTACTTTCTGTTTCTATGTGTTTGACTATTTAGATACCTCACATAAGTATAAACATTTAGTATTTGTCCTTCTGCGATTAGCTTATGTCACTTAGAATAACATCCTCAAAGTTCATCCATGTTTTTGCACGTGACAGGCTTTCCTTTTTTATGGCAAGTAATATTCTACTGTGGACGCTCAAGATGTTGTCACCTCTCGGCTATTGTGAAAAAGGCTGAAATAATCATAAGGGCATAAATATATTTTTGAGATCCTGATTTCAATTGTTTTGGATAAATGCCTAGAAGTGGGATTGCTGGATTATATGGTAGTTCTTTTTATAAAATTTTGAGGAACCTCCATACTGTTAGAAAACAGTGGCTGCACATTTTACATTCCTACCAACAATGCAAAAAGGTTCTAATTTGTCCACATCCCTGCTAACAGTTTTCTTTTTTTTTTATTAGCACGCATACTTGCTAACACTTAAAAAAACTGATTATGACCATCTTGACAGATAAGAGGTGATACCTCATTGTGGTTTTGAGTTGCATTTCCCCGATTATTAGTGCTGCTGAGCATCTTTTCACAGATCTGTTGGTCATTTGTTTTTCTTTTTGGAAAAAATTGTGCCCATGTACCCTAAAACTTAAAGTATAATAATAAAAAAAAATTTAAAAAAGTTTTTAAATTATTTGCCCACTTTTAAATTGGGTTATTTTGTTTTTGAATTTTAACAGTTTCTGTATATTTTGAATATTAACCCCTTATCAGATATGTCATGTGTAAATATTTTCTCCCATTCTGTAGTTGCCTTTTTATTCTGTTGATTGTTTTGTTATGCAGAAGTTTTTAGTTTGATGTTATCCCACATGTCTATTCTTACTTTTGTTGACCCTGTTTTTGGTGTCAAATCCAATAAATCATTGCCAAGACCAATTGGCAAGAAGCTTTTTCTGTGTTTTCTTTTAGGAATTTTATGGTTTCCCATCTTATCTTTAAATTTTTAATCCATTTTGAGTTGATTTTTGTGTGTGGGTATTCAGCTTTCCCCACACTATTTCTTGAAGAAACTATCCTTTCCCCATTGAATAGTCTTGATGCCATTGACAAAGATCATTTGAACATATATGAGTGAGTTTATTTCTCAGCTCTCTTCGTTCCATTGGTCTATATGTCTTTATGGCAGTAATATAATGTTTTAATACTGTAGTTTTGAAATCAAGTGATGTGAAGCCTCTATTTTGGTTATTATTATTTTTTTTGAAGACTGTTATGGCTATTCAGAGTCCTTTGAGGTTCCATGGGAGATAGGGGAGTTTTTCCAAATTATAGAATTGAAAAAACAATTACACAATTCACTTTAAAAATGCCATTGGGATTTTGGTAGAGATTGCATTGAATTTGTAGATTGCTTTGGGTAGCATGGGCATTTTAACAATATTAAGTCTTCAAATCCATGCACACAAGAGCCTCTTCATTTATTTAGGTCCTCTTTAATTCATTTTATCAATATTTAATAATTTTCAGTTTACAGGTCTTTTGCTTCCCTAATTATTTTTGTTGGTGTTACTGTAGATAAGATTAGTTTCTTAATTTCCTTTTTGAATTATTCATTGTTAATGTAAAGAATGTAATTTATTTTTTGTGTGTTGATTTTGTATCCTGCAACTTTGCTGAACTGATATATTAGTTCTAACAGTTTGTGAAATCTTTAGGGTTTTCTACGTATAACATCATGTCATCTGTGAACAGAGAAAATTGTACCTCTTTCTTATTTGTATGCCCTTTATTTCTTTTTCTTGCCTAATTGTTCTGGACAGTTCCTTGAGATGTAAGGAGAGTTGAACTCCAAATCCAAAGTATTCTGGCTTCTAATCAGGGCCCTAAGTAAGGCAAGACTATTACCAGTTGCTTGGGTAGCCATTCCAGGAGCTGAAATGCAGGATACACTCTCCACTCCTCTCCTTTCCTCCTGAAGAAGAAGCTTCAAGTTGTGTACCTTTTCTATTCACACCAAGTCATGCTGACTGGACCAAGCCATGCCCTCCTCTTCTTGTTCTCAGTGGGCCTCCAGGAATGCAAATTCTGCCAGTTCTGTCAGTGCTCTGAATGAGGTACTGACAGAAACCAGTCCCCCAGACAGCCCTCCAAAGAGCTAGAACTTTACATGCATGTTCCACTCTTCTCTTTTCCCTTGACCGAGAAGCAGGGAGCCAGGACATTCTCTCTTGGTGTTGGGAATGGGCTGTTGCAGGTAAAGTAAAATTGCTCTTCTTACCTGTTTTAATGCAAGTGTTTCCAGCTTTGTGCTCACCTGGGATACTGCAACTTTTTAATTGGATTCTGGAATTCTCATAAAGGTATTTTGCTCCATGTATTATTGCTTAATCAATATTTCTGTGGAGGGGCTAGGACTTCTTATTATGTCATTTTACTGATGTCAGTACTCCCACAGTGCTTTTAACTTTTAAATAAATTATGTTAATTTTATCTGCCAGTGCTTTTAAAAATAACTTTGGTAGATACAGCAAGACAAAATGAAAACTCTTTGAATTGGCAGATATAATTGGATTTGCAAAGTTCCATTATGTCCCAAAGGATGCGTAATTTTGCTCTCAACTATAGAGAAAGTTATAGTTGCTCTTGCTTCAAATGTAGTGCACTTTTTTTTTCTAATCAGTACCATAGGATGATTTGTAAACCAGGTTAAACTTGCCTCAGAAAACAATGTTTTTAAAAATATATATCTTTAAATAAATATGCAGATTTGAAATTACTTATACAGTATATGAATAAAATATGGAAAAGTTAACATATTTCTGCCTCTAAGTTCATGCCAAAACTTAGCTGTATTCATATGGTACCTCCAGCATGTCACCTAATTAGAAAGAATTGACATTCGTCACTTATTTTCATGAATCTAGACATGCCAAACTGTCTCAGGGAATAATTTAGCTCGATGCTTCAGTCCATAATTTTGAAATTGACATCTATACTTGTCACTACTGCTGTAACTTTCATGTGAGGATAGCATTTATATCAGTGGCAGCTATAATCAAATGAAAAATGTGCTAAAATATACCCAGTAAATTAGGTAAGCTATCGACAGTGCCAAACCAATGATGCTTGCAATATGCTCCCAAATTCTGCCAAGGAGTATCTGAAAATTTGAAGCACTCAGAGTATATTTTAAAAGAAATGATTAAAATTTTCTGATTATAAGAAATTGCACAACATTATATTTTGTTTAGGAAGCTATGGCTAAAAACACTAATTTTATACAAAGCTTAAAGACGTGTGTATCAAACACAGACAAAGACTTCACAGATAGGCTATAATGCACGCTTAATGAATATTTGCTCCATGTATGAAACAATGTATTCTTGTGTAACAAATGCCAAAGATGCTTGGCTTTTTTTTTTTTTTTTTTTTTGAGACGGAGTCTCTCTCTTTCGCTCAGGCTGGAGTGCAGTGGCGCGAACTCGGCTCACTGCAAGCTCTGCCTCCCAGGTTCACGCCATTCTCCAGCCTCAGCCTCCCGAGTAGCTGGGACTACAGGCACCCACCACCACGCCCGGCTAATTTTTTGCATTTTTAGTAGAGACGGGTTTTCACCATGTTAGCCAGGATGGTCTCGATCTCCCGACTTCGTGATCCACCTGTCCTGGCATCCCAAAGTGCTGGGATTACAGGCGTAAGCCACCGCGCCTGGCTGATGCTTGGCTTTTTATGAAAATGTTTTTCAATAATATTCCAAAGAATATTAAAAAACAAATTTGCTCTTCTTTTATAAGGAATAAATAAAATTAATATGTGCCAGGAAAAGAATTTTCCTTGAAGAAAAAACCACAAAATTAATAATGGAGTAAGATTATTACTGTTGTGCTATGTCCTTGAGTTTCATTAGCAGAAAGAGTCACACTGACTTGAAATTAATATTTGTTTTGGAAAACATTGATGGATTCTCTAACTGTATCTTACCATCTCTTATCGCATGCTTGCCTGTCATCATCCATAAAGTATTCATATCTGTTAAATCCCCTTGAGGAGTGAGCCTAATCCTTATGTGACTGTCATTGAAGGCCAAGAATTATCCTGTGAGGGTGTTTTTGTTTTTTTTTTTCAATCACTTTGATTCTTTAAGCCATCTTTACCACTCTTAAGCCGTTTTGTAATGTCTAAAGCTGCTTGCACAAAAAGCTGGAGGCAGTTTGTGAACTGCATAAAAGAACCAGGCTTAGGAGACTGTCTACCAAACCATATACTTTTGCATGGAATTGCATGTGCATGGAGGAAGGGGAGTCATTTTTCAATTAGCAAAGGTGCCATATGGGCTAGTGGTCTGTTTGTTGACATCTTTCCTAGAGGGTTACCAGAACTTTCCAAATTACTTCTAATCTCTATTATCACTTCCTTCCAATTTCATTATCTAAAGCAGTCCCAGAATATTTTTGAATGCTCTAGATATTTAATTACCTTTTATATGTCATACACAAATCTTCTAAATCTGAAGCCTAGTAACATTTCCAGATTTCACTTCCTTTCTTCCGTAGTACTGTAGGTCTGCTTAAAATCTTGGTTAGGCAAAGCACATATATCATCCTCACTTCCCATAGCTTTCTCTCCCTTCAAAATTGAGGGAAAAAAATAAGAATAAAACAAGAACTAACAATTTGAGAATACTCACTGTAACTAGGCACCATTGTAGGTACTTTATGAAGTAAATAAGTTACTATTATAATTTCCACTTTATGTATGAATAAACTGAGGCAACAAAAAGTAAAGTAACTTGTACGTCATGTAACTGGTGAGTGGTGAAGCCAGGTACTGAAGTGTATAGTGAGTGAGACAGAATCTAACAATATCTGTATGTTCACATTCCAATAGCAATAACATTTTAGAGAATGGGAAATCTTGAAAAACTGCATCGTAATGTTTAATAAATCTTTAAAAAATCTTTAATTCTGTGTCAGCACATGATTACTTTCTCAAAAGAATATTTTCTCAACATTTTCTGGTAGCTTTCTAGAATCCATAAAAATACAATCCCATTTGCCTTTTCTCATGGTGATACCTTTAAATATACTATTTGTGCTGTCTACAACATATCTCATCACCTGTTTTTACCTAGTGTCTCACAGTGTTACTAAAAGTCAAAAACCACTTCAAATATTTGTCACAGAGAGAACTGAGTGTAAGGAAATTGGTTACACAGGAGGTGGAGAAGCTGAGAAGCCCAAGAGAGGGCAGAGAGTAGCAAGAGCTGGAAGCCGGTGTGTATGTAAACAGGAAGAGGCATGTTTCTGAAGCCCAGGGCCTTGATTCATATAGCAGAGGTTGAAACCTTAGTAGGCTTACTGGGCAGGAGCCAAAAACATGATGGAGGATATGTAGCTGCTGCTAGTGAAGGCCCCTGTGGTGGGAGAGAAATACTCTGGCTTTTCCCATTTCTCTTTCTTCTCCAACCAGTGTCTCCCACTGGTTAGTTGCAGCCAGAAACCAGCTAATAGGTCTTCTCCCTGGACATGGAGCAAGGCAGAAGAAGGACAATAATTGGTTTTCAGGATTAATAGGCTCCACGCTTGCTCATCTAGTGAGTATGTCGTTCTTAGGCCTTCCTCAGGAGAGCTCCCTGTTCCTCTTATAGACTCCCACAGAACCATACAATTCACTTTTCATAACACCTCGAGTATTATTTTCATACAAATTAATAATAGTTAATTTATGAACAATTACCAAGAGACAGACACTAATGTTACACACACTCATTTAAACCTCCAAACAATCATAAAATCAAGTCTGTATTTTTTCTTAAAGGTTACGTTCCATGAAGACAGGGTCCATGTCTATTTACCTTGTTTAGTATTATTAACCTAGTATTCCGGAAATCCATATTTTCTTATTGAATCATTAAAATTCCTAGAAATAAATCTGAAAAAAAGAATTACTAGATAAACTTTTGAAAACATTTTATATTAGCTAAAGGCATTTTCATTTGTATTTAGAGAAATCTATTCAAGGAATCACTGAATTTTACATGCGTTGATCTGGAATGTATCTAGCTAGCTAGCTATCTCAGGTAAATTTGGAAAAGAAGCAAATAGCAAGTATACACTCAATAAAATAACATATCAATTGAAAAAATCATCCCATATGTAGCCTGTAGTCTAAAGTAGATAGAAAATATGAGAGAAATATTAAGAAACATGTATGATTGCTTGTGCATACTTAATATACATATAATGGGATTTTGAAAAGGAGAGAATGAGTTAGAAATAGTATTTGAAGAACTGACAGATATTTTTCCAGAAGTAAATAAAAATATAAGCTTCAAATTGAAGGGGCCTATAGGCTTTAGAAAAAAAACAAGTAAAAATAAATCTACACTAAATAAATTGTAGAAGGAATGGAAAACATTAGATACAAAATAAATTCTTGAAAGTTACTAGGGAGCCTACAGAGCATCAAAATCAGAATCATGGCCAGTTTATCCACAAAGATGGTTGCCAGAACTGAAAATATCTTCTGTGTTGAGGAAAGTAAGCAAAAATTTAGCATTTTACATCCACTTGAGTTCTAGCACTCAAGATTGAAAGCAAAATAAAGGCACTTTAATTTGAAAATTAGACATTCTTTTGTTTCACAGAATCTTTAAAGGGTGCATTATAAAAAGAAAGTTAAATCTGGTAGGAAAGTAGAATTCAAATGCCCACCCCATGGGCCTTATACACATCTAGTGCTGGCTAGCAAAGTGTGTGGATGACTTTTGGCTAATTTTCTGCCCATTTAAGTACAAACTCATTTCTCACTGAAGACCAAAAGACCTGAAAATGTGTTATATATTTTTTGGCATTAATAGCAGGAATCTTTTGGTTTGTGCCCATAATACATTTCTAGTGGGGACATATATTCTAGGATTCTGTTTCCTACTATGACATTTTTTTTTCTTTCCAAGATTTTCCTCTAGATGTTGTAATCTTTAGAATCATGTAGGCCAGCTCTGATATGTGGTTGCTGGACCCAACTTCTGGCTGCCTCTAAAAGCAGCTCCCATGATGCAGGGTACTCAATCTGAATAGCCAGTGAAACCTCTTAAGAATAGAGATCCTTAAACCCTATTTCAGATTTATTAAAAAAGACTGTGTTGGTGTCAAATCATTTAACAGATGTATTAGTGCAGCCAGGATTGATAAGCACTACTATAGAGGTTTGGCTGCACTGGTTTTAAATTGATACAGATTTTTCAGAACCAAGGAGTAGATATCATAGGAAGCAGTGAATGTGTACTGAAGCCATGTGAAGATTGCGTAGGAATGCTCAAAGACCAACATTCCTGTCTTTAATGGTAGCAGCTTCCCTCTTTGTGACAGCATAGCACATGCAGCCAAGGAGTTTCATCAAGGACTCCAGCTAGATTACAAGTGTTGACTTTCAAATTAGAAGTCAACATTTAACTTTGATTATGCATGAAACTACAAAGCCAAATATTGGTAAGTCCCTAATATCCCTTTTTATATTAGTGCTATTCTAAATGTTATATATGTACCACATACTATTATAACTGTTTGAAATATGAATTTACTTATTTACACTATTTTATTGCCTTATTCCAAAAAGATGAAGAAAAATGTAAACAATGGCTTAAGTAGAAATCTATGCAAAGATACTCATCAGACTCTCATATCTATTTAAAATATCCCTTAGCAAATGGAAAAAATAATAAAGTAAAATAAATATATAAGGCTCTAACACTTTAATAGCAATTTTAAGTTATAGTTACAAAAATGAGTTTAAAAACATATGGCATGTATTATCCATACTCTCAGTTTGAAAAAAAGGGAGTAAGCTCTGAGCCTAATTATAAGTATGCTGTCCAATTAGCCATTATGTACATCTTTTTAATCATTCATATAAATAACTTGACTTCCAAAATTTTAGAATATCAGTGATAAGTCATCTATAACAAGCTATTATTCCATTCTGAGGTATAAAACTTAATACAATATGGTCTTTGACCTTGAGGAATTTGCAATCTGGAACAAGAAAAAATTCCAGTTCTATTTTATTGTAAATGTTTACTAGAAAAATCAATTCAATACCAAGATTTATCATAGTTCCAAACCAAAACAATTGGAACATTTTATGGTATCACTTTTATAAAACCTCATCTTTATATTTTCTCATAGTATTATGAATGCATTTTAATATCTTTTTGTGGCTTCTCTGCCCTATAGGATACACTTATTAATTAAACATCAGGTTATTCATTACAAAAGCATTTTCTAAAAAAAGCAGTATTGTGTAGTCGCTAAAGTCATGTGCTCTGTTTCCAAAGAGCAGTTCAAACAAAGACTGAGTGATCCTGAAGAATTACCCAGGTTCTCTGTGCCTCATTCTAAAAGTGAAGAATGATGAAAAATATAAAGAAAATGTTGAGAATTGAACAAAAAGGGAAAAGAAAATTCATGTTATTAATTTAGGAGGTCAAGTATCTTAACTAATTGCAATTCCATAAAGAACACACAAAATGAAGGAAACATTACAGAAAGACAAGGTAGTTTTCCAGAACTGAAGGCCTGAGCCTCTATATGGTGAAGGCCCACCATATAAGTAAGTATTTTATAGTTATTGATGCTACAGTTAATGCAGTTTTAAATTTTTCAGAAATACAATTGATTATTTTATATTGAACTTGCATATTTAGAATTTTTCATTCTTAATTAGTTCAGGTAGTTGGCTTTATAGATTCCTTTGGGTTTTGTATAAAATTAATTATGTCATCTGTGAATAAAAAAAAAGATTTTACTTCTTTTCCAAACTTTGTGCCTTTTCTTACTGTACTACCATGGCTGGACCTTCTGATACAATGTTGAGTACAAGTTACAACAATGAATATTCTTGCTTTGTTCTCTATCTTGAAGAAGGCACTCGATTAATTAAGTCTGACATTAGCTATAGATTTTTGTAGGTACTCTTATTAAATGGAGGAAATTTTTTTCTATTCTAGACTTGGTAAGGGGTTTTATGACTAAAGGTTATTTAATTTGTCAAATGCTTTTTTCTGCATTTATTGTGATGGTCACAAGGTTTTTCTCCTTTATCCTGTTAATATGGTGAATAAAATTGTTTGATTTTTCAGTGTTAATCCTCAGATAAGCCTAATTTGTTAATGATGCATTTGTTTATATATTGGTAGATTAAATTTGCTAACATTTTGTCAAAGATTTTTGTGTCTATTCCTTAGCAAAAAACTTGATACCAGGTTTTGGTATCAAGGTTAATTGGGAAGTGTTTACTCTTCCAGTATTTTTTGAACATGTGTGCTTAATATTGGTAATATTTCTTCCTTTAATAGTTGATAGAAGTCACCAGTGAAACCATATGGTTAAAAAAGCAAGAACCAATTTTATCTGTTTACAAGAAGTACACTGAAAATAAAAGGATGGAAAATAATCCATCATGCAAACTGGAAGCATATGAAAGTTAGTGAGGCTACAGCTTTATCAGAAAAATGTAAAATATAAGACAAAGACTTTAAAAAGAGAGACAGAGATTTTTGATAATGATAAACAGGATAATTCATCAGGAAGATGTAGCAACCGTAAATGTGTTTGCACCAAGTAAGAGATTCTAAATGTACGAAGCAAAAACTCACAGAAAAAAAGAGAGAAATACAAAAATATGCAACCATACTTAAAAAACACAATACCTCTCTCTTGGAAATTGAAAAAGGTTAGAGGAAATTAGTAAGAGTACAGAAGATATGAATATCACTCTCAATCACCTTGTTCTTATTGATATTTATAGAATGCTATATCCAACAAATGCAGAACAGACAATCTTTTCACATGGACATAGAATATATTCCAAGACAGACCATATATAGGACATTGAAACAATGAAATCCTTTAAAACTAAAAATTTTGCCAAGCATTGCATTAACTGCATCCCACAAATTTTGCTACATTTTTATTTTTATTCAGCTTGAAATATTTTTAATTTGTTTGTGATTCCTTCTTCAATGCATGGGTTATTTTTAAATACGTTGTTTAATTTAGAACATTTAGGGATCTTCTAGTTTTTTTTAAATTCCTAATTATGCTGTTACCAGAAAATACACTTCACAAGCCAGCAGAGGGGTTACTTGGCCTTCTTTCCAAATCAAATAAGGGAGTGGAGGATGCCTCAAAACAATCATACAATTTTGGAATTTCTGTCAACTTCCTATAGTAATCTGACATTAATCCCTCAGCCTGATGAGTAAAGAGAGCAAAGAAGTTGAGAGTAATTTTAAACAGAGAGAGGGATTAGGGTAGTTTACGTGCATCCATCACATGACCTAGCAAGGAGCAAAACTTTCCTATGGTTAATAAGACATATTGCTCATCATTGGGAAAGAGGACTTGAACTGCAAAAGAATGTGGGACACACCATTAGGAAAACAGCTGAAGGAGGCTGGAGGAGAATGTGCTGCAGAGGAATTTCTGTTTTTGGAGAAAAGAGTTGTTTTGTTGGGCCCTCATGTGATATTGGCTGGCAGTTGGCCAGGTTCTGCAGATACACATTTGTACAAGCACTCTTTTTTTACTGACTGTGAGAGTTAATTTTATATGTTAACTTAACTGGGCTAAGGGATGCCCAGATAGCTGGTAAAACATTATTTCTCTGTGTGTTTGTGTGGGTATTTCCTGAAAAGATTAGTATTTCAATCAGTAAACTAAGTAAAGAAGATCCGAGCTCAACAATGTGAGCAGGTATCATCTCATCCATTTAGAACCAAGAACAAAAGACAGATGAAGAGCCAATGCTTCCCCTATCTTCCTGAGCTGAGGCCCATTGTCTCCCACCCTTGGACACAGGAGCCCCTGCTTCTTGGGCCTTCAGATTTCAGGACTTACACCACTGGCTGCCCCCATTATTCCCATGCCTTCAGCCTTGGACTGAGAGTTATACCATCAGCTCCCCTGGTTCTAATTCAGACTGGATTACACCTCTGGCTTTCCTGGCTCTCCAGCCTGCAGATGGCATATCATGGGACTTCTCAGCCTCCATAATTACATTAGCCATTTTCCACAATAAATCCCTTCCAATCTATCGTATAATCTATCTATCTATCTATCTATCTATCTATCTATCTATCTATCTATCTATCTATCTATCATCTGTCATTAATTCTGTTTCTCTAGAGAATACCAACTGATACAATGACTTTTGCAATTTTCATAAAGTTTTCAGTCTATTTAAAACCTCTACTTAAACACATGATGTTTTCATGTTGTCAGCCATATGCATATCTTTTTAACTGGCATGATTTTATCAGGGAAAATCTGAAGTTGCACTGGCTATTTTGAGAAAACTTTGACATTATTGAGTGTGTTTGAGAGGCACTTTAGAGCAAACAAGAACAAAAAGAAAAGACGAGAAAGAAAGAGAAACTCCTCATGAACAGATTCTGTCTTGTCTGCCTAAAAAGTAAGTTATTATATTTACTATAATAGATCTCCTTACTTTTGCTTGAAGGTAATTTCTTCTCATATTTCCTTTTTTACCTTCCTATCCTTATCTTTTCCTTTTTTCTTGGGAAATATTACACATTAATTGATCATAACTTTTTGATATTTGAATATAATGGTTTATTTGCATTAGAAAAATTTCAAGCAAGATTTGTTATATTTTGAATAAGAGTGATTTAATTTAAAATGTAAAATGACTACATTTTTCTCTCTGATATGGTACGCATGTAAAAATAGCATTAGCATAGTATTTTTATTAAAAGAAAATTTAGTTATAACATTTCATGATTTAAACTTTATAAAATTATCATAATAGCAATAGGCCTTGTAAACTATTATTGCTTCCTCAAAGGTTTTCAAATTACAAAAACCTAAAATTATATTCAACCACATGAAATAATATTAAGCATCAGTTAAATGGTTTACTGTTATGAATTATTTTAATGCTACCATGCTACCAACCATGAAGCTCTAACGGCTAGCTTAAATTATAACTTCCAGATCTTTATTCAACTTAAAACTTTTTGCTATTATTAAAACGAGTTAACTAATAAATGATATTTGACTACTTGAATAATTTTAAGGAAAAGATACAGGCATATGTCACCATACAGTTTTAAATTAACTTTTAAAATTTTTATATGTAGAATGGCTATCAAGCAATGCTATGTACAAATGTCTTGATGATTATATATTTTAAAATTTAAGTTCTAAAAAAAAAGTGTGCTTATAGAAAATATAGCTACAAAATTATTAATTTTTCATCTTCTAGTTCTCTTTTGCCCGAAAAGCAAGTTGATTATTTTGGTTAAAGGTGGTAATTAATATAAAAAATTGAGATAATGCTAGCTATAATGCTTCCATAAGAATAAAAATATGCATACAAATTATAAGTAGCTTGTAATTTTAATAAGCTGTAAAGGTTATTAATATGATAAATTTAGTAACATATATATGAATGCTGATTAATTTATTTCTTAAAGCTAATGTTTAGAGTTTTCATTTTACCCTTTATTTCCCTCTACTCATATATATTTGTATATGTCTAAATAAATAAACAGAGTATTAAGGATTAATTGAAAGATTTATAATAAAAAGAAAATAGAAGACAAACTTAAAGTACTGTCCATGTAAAAGGTCTGAGATAGGTAATTTCAGTTTGTCTAGGTTTCTAGTGCTGATGGAGAATGAATAAATATATGAAATGTATGAGAAATATATAAGTGGAATAAATATATGCATTGTCTTCAAAATTGTTTTGAGTACTGTTGTTCCAGAGTGAGTGAATTTATTCCTAATGTAAAAAGTTATAAAATATTACTATAACTTGTTACATGGAAAAAATAAAGGAATAAATTCAGAATCTGGGATGTCTTGTCATAAAATGTCCAAGTTCTCTATCCAGGTAAAAGAATTTCCTTGTATCACCAAAAATATTTTATTGACCTTCTGAACTTTTTTGTTTCCTGAATCATTTTGAAAGAAAATTTCATTATTTTTGAAAGGTAATTTCCTAATAAACATCTTAATTGTGTTTATGAAATATTGCCAATAATGACTTTGTAGATATTATGACTTATGTTAGTATTTTACTGCATTAACAACCTTTATTGATTTTTTCTTTTCCAAATTCAAGTAGCAACTAAAAATAATAAAACTTTTAAGATTTCATTTAAACCTGAATTATCTTTGCTCCTCCATATTACAAGTGAAAAGACAATGGAACTATTTGTGATTCATTTCTCAAATTTTAATTAACTCAAAATTACAGGTACTTTATTTACCAAAGTTAGAATTTAAAAAAAAGACAAAAGAGAAATTCAGTCCTCCTATATTAATTAAATAAAATAAATATAACAAAATATTTATTTATATTAACATAATAAATTAAAATATCTATGTTTAATGATTGTGTATTTCTCAGAAACACCCTTGTGTTCTCTAAAAATAACAATGCATAATGAGTCTAAAAAGTGACTTTGTTTCTGAGTTATTAATTCATTATTCTTACTAATCAGGAACAATCATAGTGCTCACTATTATACAAGTCAAAAAGTATCTATTATACAAGTCAAAAAGTTTACACTGTTTATAACATGTTCTTACTCCCAGGATAATCATAGATTACATCCCCAAGAATTAATTGTGTGTTATATGTAAATAGAGGATTTCAATTTCTACCATTATAACGTTCTGAGAGATTTCATCTTGTGGAAAAGACATCAGAAAAAAAATCTCCCTTAAGACAGTGAAATGGATGTTATCTGGTACCGTTAAAAACTAACAGTAAAATGCTAGAATGTTTTTCCTCAGACCTGTATCCTTCTGGAGACTTCAAGCTGAAGACATTTAGGAATCCTCCAGAAGTGGACAAACTTTGAGAGTATGATAAAGCTTTTGCCAAAGACCCTCAGATCAAGTAGACAATGGCAAGGAGTAAATATCTTGCACCTAATGCCAACAGAACAAGAACCAGATATCTAGAGTCACAGACAGTTATGGTTCAAACTGCACGTTTTTATTTTCCCAGCTATTTTCTTTCCTCTTTCCTGTTTTAAAGTTGTGGATTATTAACCGATTTTTTTTTTTAGCTGGTAACTATGATTCTTGAAAGTTTCTATCCTTAATATTGCTTTTTGCATTTTTAGGTATTGATATAATTCAAATCCTGGCAGGAATTTAATTTCTTATGATTTAGCTAAAATATATAAGCAATCTAGCCACTGAGTTTGTTTCTACTCAGCTTCCTTTGATACCAGTTTATAAAAGTAAGTGACTTGGTTTCCTGGATATTTGATCTAACTACTAAAGCATTAATTGAGGGCAAACAATGCCATGGGCCAGAGAGCCAGGAATCTAAAACCCCTTTAAAGATGTCCTTTTACAGGAAGGCTCCTGTCTTCACAGAATCAACATTCAGAGTCCTTTCATAGAGCTTGTTTGGGTAGTAAAATTTTCACAAAAATAGAGTTTGCAGAAAAGCTAGAGAAGTACTGGGGTATAATTGTGAGGCTGATGTTTCACTTTTACAGAAGTGATTAGAAAACCATACCACTTAGGCTCATCTCTACATTTTTGCTTTAGGGGTAACTAATGATCTATATACTAAAAGTTTCATTATCTAATGCATGATAATTCTTGATGAGTCATGACAGAACATTACAATACTATCCAAAAACACCATTTGGTTATTGTGGCTGAAACAGATCATTGGGTAGCCTTTAATAACTCTTACTAAATTTGGGACACAAAAGCCCATTGGTTAGTACCTATAATTTAGACAGGATCTGTTACTTAATAAACTGATACCTGTCATTAAATTAGTCTTTGATATTATCCAGAATCCTGTTTGGACCATCAGTTTTCCTCCTTTGACAAAAAAATAGAAAATTTTAGAAAGAGAAAACTGGGTTTCAGTTTGAGTTAAAAAACTTAGATACTAAAAGGAGTTTTGGATTAGATTAAATTTTTCAGCCCAAGCCTCTTTGTTCACACTTTGTTTCACTCTTTATACTGGAGGTCTGAAAATTGGGCAGATGGCTACCTGCTATAACAAAGTACAGTGCAAAGACTAGGAGGATAACAAGACAATACACCATAGAACTCACCCAAGAGGTTCATAAAATTGGTCAATTGGTGATTCAAAACAGAGTTGCTTTAAATATAATAATAATCTTGAAGTGGAATATGTGTTGTCTTAGGTGAAGAACATTGTACTTTCATTTGAACAGATCTCTATGGTTCCAAAAAACAAAAATAATTTCATAAAACAAAGAAATAGTAAAATTAGATAATTTATTTAATGTACCCATATCTGGTTCTACAGATTCTTCAGATTAGGGGTGAGTGCTCTTGGCTTAATTGATATACTCTCGGTTCTTAACTTGCAAGCAGACTACAAACTCCAAGGATACTAATCCTCTATTGCATCCATTATAGGAATCAAATTGTGATCTCCAGTTTTAAGTGTTGCTCCACAGTCACTGTTCTGTCTCATTAAAAATGCAACAAATGATTTTCTAATGAAAAGAACAAGAATATATGCCACTTTCAGAAACTGGAATGACTACCATCAGAAATTCTACACTTGATCATGACGTATCAAACAGAAGTACAGATCTGAATTAATTATTCCCAGACAATAATAGTCTGTATTCAGGCACAGGGTTAGAAATGACCAAATGAATGATTAATATTTAGTACTAAAATGAATATAATTTTTGACATAGTGTTAAACGCTACTGAGAACTGGATTACTTTCTTGTATTTAAATTAAGCAACATTGAGACAGTGCATACTTTCCCATCTTTATATTAAAATT
The DNA here is from genome assembly GCF_029289425.2 of Pan paniscus. Classification (NCBI taxonomy): domain Eukaryota; kingdom Metazoa; phylum Chordata; class Mammalia; order Primates; family Hominidae; genus Pan; species Pan paniscus. The sequence continues at coordinate 157,235,125 of NC_073249.2, forward strand.
GAGAACAAACAAAAACTTGGCTATTCTCTAAGAAATATTTGCTTCTGAAAGATAATTCTGTAAACTAACCCAAAATTTATTTTCTTGACACTAACATATTGCTCATCAAGACTCACTTCATTGTGCCCTCCAATCCCACCCTTTCTCTCTCTTTGCAAAACCGGCCTTAAAATCTCAGGCGAGGCTCTTAAACCCTAAAAATGTGTCACCTTTCTATTCTGGACTAATACTAAGATTATCTCAAGGTGGCATTTTCTTTTACTGCACTAGGCTTAAGAAATTCAGCTTTGCTTCATCAAGTCTCTGCTTATCTTTAAAAAACATTCTTTGTCCTTTAGAAAATCAACAGTTGACATATTAAAATGATTCTGTGTAATTAAGTAAAATATGTTAGTTACAGGGAGATGGATTACATAAGGTAAAGCTATTTAACAGAATAGATATTTACAAATAGTCATGAAAGAAAAGAAAGGGAAAGAGAATTAACGTGTATTTCATAACCCTGAGGAATACTATTTGACTTTTAAATAAATTACCTCATTTAATTCCCAAAAAATCCAGTCAATTTTCCAAAATTTTAGGTAGAAATAGAACTGGTAAGATTAAATATCTTGCCAAACCTCCATGTTTAGTTGTGATAAGTGGGTTGTGGGATGTGATAAGAGATCAGGTCTTCTAACTAGCAGTCTTGTATTGCTACTCTTTTTTCCAACTCTGCAATGTTCAAATATTTATTTAGAATTAACCCCAAGACTTAGAACAAAATTATTTTTAATATGAATATGTAAAGACAATAATACTTTTTATGGAAAATATAAAAACAGTGTGAGACATTGACGTGAAACAAACTCAAAGAAGAATTAGAAAACCACCTAAATTTATTTAGAGCTATTAAAGACATTTATTCAGTAGTTTAAAACCTACCTCCTCAAAATGAAACAAATGCCACCCTAAATCCCCGCACTGAATCTAGGTGTTTAGTTAACCCACCTTATATAAACTCTGTGTGCGGGGGAGCGGCGGAGGGGAAGAGAGAGAGAGAGAGAATGAGAGAGAAGGGTGAAGGCGAAGGAAGGGAAGAGAGAGTTTCCCAACTAATACGACGTCACTGTAACTTTTATACCAAAGAACACAACAAGGGCAATATGAGAGAAGAAAATTAGAGTCTAATTTCATTCATAAACAAAGTTGAAACATCATGAATAAAATATTAGCAAATTAAATCCAGTCAGATATAAATATTTATATCTTTTATGATCAATATAAGTTTCCAAGTATTCCAGACTGCATGGTTGGTTTAACACTAGACTGTCCATTGTAATTCCTCTAATGAATATATTAAAGGATAAAAATAATACAACCACTTCAACATGTGCAGAAATATTTTAGGTGAATTTCAACTCTGAGGTCTTTATTTGTCAACAAATGAGGAATACCGAAATTTCTTTGACCTGAGAAAGGTTAAAGAAACAAATATCATGGTTAATGGTGAACATGAGAAACATTCCCTTTATAGCCAAAAACAAAATAAATGAATCCATTATCAACATTTGTATTTAACATTTTGCTGGAACTTCTGAACAGCCATAATAAGAAAAAAAATGATTACAAGATTACAGAAGGTGTTTAGATAACCATAGCCTTTAATCCTCCTACTTGCTAACTACAAAATGTATCTGTCTCTGTGTGTGTGTGTGTGTGTGTGTGTCTGTGTCTGGATGTAAAATCCTCTGGATTTGTAGTGATAGTAGAACTCATTTTTTGAATTTATTGGTGAGGAGAATATATTCTAAAATGCAGCTGGACTTTGAATTCTCATTTTGCCTAAGAAAAATGCCTAACAGATGAAACTGTCATATACAAGTAACATAAAAATTTCTCAATAGATGTAGAATTGAACGGAACTGAATAGAATCACATATGTGGTTGCATGACCTGAAAACACAAATCTGGCCATTCTTTTTTCAAGAAATATAAAACTCTACACTTATCCTAGGTACTATTGAATTGATGCATAGTAGGTTCTTTGAAACCAGGAAGTAGGTTTGGTATTCATTCATTTATTCAATCATTCAATGAATATGTCCTAAACAAACTTTTTCAATTTAATATTTTACCTACCAACTTAAAAAGATGAACAAATCCCATTTATTAAGGGAAATTGTTTAATTTATTTACAAATATCCGCATGATTTAGGTAAAAATTGATATGTGTTTTGCTCATTTTCACTAATTTAATATCTGCTATTAGATGATTTTCTATGATTCATGTCATTAATATTGACATACTTTTTTTTAAAAAACATCAGTAATGTGATGTGTATCTTATTTTGATATATCTTTAATTGCATTAGTTTCATAGGTACTGGAGTATATTGCTAGGTTGTGCAAGCACACTATCAACTTTTAGTTGTTTTCTGTGAGCAAACATTATCCTTTGTTCTAAATTGTTATTATTTTTAAAATCCAGACATCATAAAAAGATTATATTGAAAATGTGGTCTGTAAAATAAATTTCAACAGGAAAAATTCCAATTATTTTTATTACAAAAGCATTTTAGATGGATAAACAATTAAAAAATCTTTTTTTGTCAAAAATACAAAGTTTGCATTGTTTGGTTATCTATACCATTTATTACCTCTAATTTTTGCTTTCTGACCTTATCTATTATCTATTTTAGATTCTCAAAATAACTGCATTATCCTTTTAAATTCAATGCACCAAAATTATTACTGCCATAATAAACATTGTTAAAAAGCAGTTTTAATAGAATTCTTTTTAGTCTTTTGGTAGTTATGGATTAATCACATTCGCTAAGCTTAAAGCAAACACTAAATACTCCATGGAATACTATGCAGCCATAAATAAGAATGAGATCATGTTCTTTGCAGGGACATGGATGGAGCTGGAGGACATTATCCTTAGCAAATGAACACAGGAACAGAAAACTAAACACTGCATGTTCTCATTTATAAGTGGGAGCTAAATGATGAGAGCACAAGGACACATAGAGGGGAACAAACGCTGGTGCCTTTTGGAGGGTGGAGGGTGAAGGAGGGAAGAGATCAGGAAAACAAGTTATGGGTATTAGCCTGATGAAATAATCTGTACAACAAACTCCCGTAACACAAGTTTGTCTATGTAACAAACCTGCACATGTATCCTTGAACTTAAAATAAAAAGTTTAAAGAAGCAATTTTAAATACTTGAATGTCAGACATTCTCTGCTTCTCACTTCTCAATTTTCCGCTCAGTCAAATTTTCTTTTATGTGTGCTTCAGTCTGCGGCCCAGTCTGACTCTGTCATTAGGATCACTGGCTTTCTGTAATCATCTTTAAGTTTAAAAACCATCCCAGAAGCTGAGATGCCAGTGGCTGCATTGTGCCATGTCCAAAGTACCCTAAGAAAGGTGGTCACAGGAATTGTGTACATACAACCAGAGCTCAAAGCTAAGAGAGAAAGGGTAATTTGGATTTCATAGACATAAAGGAACAGAAATCTAATGGTATTCATAGTTAGGTTGACAGAGTGAGCATCTGCTTATCCGGAAAACACAAAAGTTACAAGGTTTCAATAGAACCATAAATCAGGTATGAACAGCATTATTCTTCCAGAACCAAGAAGTATTTTTAGGACTCAAAGCATAGATGAAAACTGTCACAGAAGAGCTGGGCCACATGGGAAAACAGATTCTTAAGGAATCTATCTGCAACATTTTAAAATGATTATCTCAAAGATCTTGCAGACCACATGAATATATAATGTATTATCTAAAGTTTTCAAAATCAACATAAAATTAGATGACAATATAGCTTGTAGCTATAGCAAGCTCTAGAGCCAGACTACTTAGGAACACTTCATGGCTCTTTCACTTTTTACTCTTGTGACCTTAACGAATCACTTATAATCTTTTTATGTCTCAGTTTCCATATCTGTAAAATGAGTATATTCATACTCTTTATCTAGTTGGACTATTATAAAAATTAAATGTATTAATAGATAAAATTAGAGTAGTACATGACAGATTGTAAGTACTTTCAAAATGTTAATTTTTAATTAAATATTAGCTTTAATGTCACTAAGTATAAGTGAGTTAAATTCTTCTAACATGTTGAAAAGACTCAGACTGGATCAGAAAACAAAGTACAACTATAAGCTATTTATAAGGGTCACACTCAAAACAAAATGACAGGAAAGATTAAATGTAAAGTTTAGACAAAAATATATCAGCAAACAAGAACAAAAAAAGAAATCAAACATTAAGATAATATTATTTAAGAATTATTTCCTCTTGCCAGGGTGAGGGGTCTGCTAGCCCCATGGCAGGCCCTAGATTAAAAAATAAATAAGTAAAATAATAAAAAGAGTTTTTATAAAATATAACCTTTTAAAAGCATGTTTGGCTGGGCATGGTGGCTCATGCCTGTAATCCCAGCACTTTGGGAGGCAGAGGTGGCAAATCACTTGAGGTCAGGAATTCATGATCGGCCTGGCCAACATGGTGAAATACTATCTCTGCCAAAAACAGAAAAATTAGCTGGATATGGTGGCACATGCCTGTTATACCACCTACTTGGGAGGCTGAGGCAGGAGAATTGATTGAACCTGGGAGGCAGAGGTTGCAGTGAGTTGAGATCGCACCACTGCATTCCAGCCTGGGTGACAGAGGGAGATTTTGTCTCAAAAATTAAATAAATAAATAAATAAATAAATAACAAAAAAAATTAAAAGCACATTTTAAAGCAAATCACCTTAAATTGGACAGATACAGTAATATAATTTTGATAAAAAGATAAAGTTATTCCATAATCATTAATCTTTAACAATAACAGGACATTAACATATAATCTGTATAAGTGTTGGAATCAAGAAAATTAAAATAAAAAGGACAGTAATTGTAGATTTAACTCATTTTTTAAGAAAGCATTTTACAGAACTTGTAAACAAAAAATATATAAGGAATGACACCTGGATATTATATTATTGTTGATTTAATAGTTCCAGGTCAAACTTGGTATCTTATGGAAACTTTATGAAGTAATCATGGAAGATTTAAAAATATTACTCAGATATTATCCCACAAAGAAAGACTTAACAAGTTTTCAATAGTACAATTGTAAATACTCTATTTCTGTGATCTCATTGCATTAAAATTACAAAGTATTAATACAAAGCAAAAAGGAAAGAAAAAACTTTCAATTATTTGGAAATTATAGAAATGCTCTACTTAACTCTTGGGCCAAAGAGAAAATTAAAACTATTTAATTTTTAATTAATTTTACTTCTAAAATTAGAAACTACTTAGCAAAATGGTAGTCATAAAATTACATATTTATTCATTAATCCGATATATAGTCATTATTCTAGTCACTGAGACTCCAATAATGAACAAGATAAATTCGGTACTTGCTTGGATGGCACTTAGTGTCTGCTTGGGGAAAAGTGAGAGGCATTTACTCATTAACTCAATCACTCACTCACTCAATAAACCCAAGTCATCAAATAACCACAGTGGGGCAAAACCCTATGAGAAGAGAACAAAATATGATGATAATAGAACAGTAATTTGGAGTACTAAAAGACGTTAAAGGGAAAATTAATGTAAAATGGCTTCTTGAAAAATAAAATCAGTAAAGTGGGCTTTATCTCTCTAATTACATAAAATGATTAATCAAAATTATATACAATTTAGAAGGAATGATAGAGAAAATTTAAAATGCTATAAGGGAGTACTTGGCACTCGGCTAACTGTAAATTTAATAAATATTTATAAGCCATATATCACAGTGCAGGTATTGTGCTAGGTGCTGAGGACAAAACTGCGTCCTATCCTCACATAACTCAGAGTCTAGTGTGGAAGCTACAATGTGAAGTATCTGGGGAAGTACAATATAATGTGATCATTGCTGGAGGGATGGAGGGAAACAATGGGTGCTGTGGGCACATGGGAGTGGCCACTTGCCACAGGAAGAAATGCATGGGGTCCTAGCCAGAGGGAACAGCTTGCACAAAGTCACTAAGGTTATAGAGAAGACATTTTATTAGATAACCTAAAGATTCAGACTGGCTGATGCAGAGAGAAGAAAAATATTTAAAAATTTAAAAAGAGGCTGTATTGGAAAAGGAGGAAAGACTTTAAATCAGAAAGTCTTGTAAGACATGATAAAGGTTTTGTATTTAAACCTTAAGTCAACAAGGGAGGCTTTGGAGTGATATGAGTAGGAAACAGACATGATCAGATTTAAGATTAAGATGTATACTCTGGAAAGAGAGTTGAAAACAGACTCTGAACACACTGAGCAGGATGATTATGAGTTTGAGTTTATCAAGCAGCCAGCTAGAGCGTAGTAAGATCCAAAGGTAGAGATCGGGCTTTTAGGAGAAGTGGTAGAAGAAGCCTAAACACTTCACTATTATCTAATTGAACAGAGCTCTGCATTGAGGGTTATCTCACACCAGCCCACCTTTGATAACAAAATGGCATTTTCTCTTTACTTTTTGGCAACTCTTGCCAAAAAAGCTCTCACGGGGCTTTACGGAGAGGGGAAAGAAGCGACTGTTGGGGGAGGACCTTGGCCTCCCTGGGGCCCTGGCCATAATGATGTCAAACAAAACTAGAACATCACCCTCATCCATGATCATCAAGATGACATCAAACCTTGAGATAAACCTTGTAGCTACAAGTCAGAGTTTTGAAAAATGAGGAGAGATGCGGTCCTATGGCAAAACTCTGAAGAATATCAACAATGAGATGATTTGAGTTCAAGGTGTGTAAAGACTGAGGAGTAGTCAGAAAGCAAGGACCAAAATGAGTAGGATATGGTGTCATGTAAAACAGCAGAAAAAAAAATTTCATAGAAAATGTGCTTACTGTGGTCACTTGCAGCCTTGGTAAGGGCAAGTTAAGTCGACCAATGAAGACAGAAATCCACATTGCAGTGAGTTAAGGTATAATAGGGTTTCGAAAAGTGCAGACATAAAGAAAAGATATTTAAGGTGATAGACATTCCAATTACCCTGATTTGATCTGTACACATTATATGGATGTATAAAATTATCACAGGTACTCTGAAAATATGTACTTCTATTAAGGTTCAATAAAAAAAATGAAAAAAAGAAGTGCAGGCAGTCAATGTACACAATTTCCTCAAAAGGAGTGATTTTTAAAGCATGTAACCCAAAAGCCAAAAAGAAGAAGTTACAGATCTGGCTATATAAGCAATTTTTACAAAAGTTTTACAAAATTGCTTATACATCATGTATTTTGCCAATATTTTCTCCTAGTTTGTTGCTTGTCTAATTCTTTTGACAGTTTCTTTCACACAGCAGAAATTTCAACTTTATTTGGTATATCAAGCAATTAAAAAAGAAAAAAATTATAATATTTATTCACAAATGGCTCCAAGAAATATAAAAATAAGAGGGTAAAAGATAGAAAATAGGCAACTAATAGAAAAAGAAATAGCCAATGAATATTTGGAAAGGTGCCCAATATTATTAATCAATAAAAATTGAAATTATGAAGTAAAATGATTAATCAAAAGTATGTAAAATTAAAAATGATTGACAGAAAATTTCAGATTTTAGATTAAAACATTTAGATTTTAGATTAAATAATATTCGTTACTAATAACAAAATAAAGGTAGCAAGTATAGGTAAACTGGACTGTAGATGGGTTGGCAATCGTTACAGACATTTTATAAGGCAATTTGGCAGTAAGTATCATGCCTTTAAACACTTAACTCTCAACCTATTAATAGGAATTCTGTAAATCTACCCTATAGAAATATGTGCTAATTTTACTATTGTTTGAAATAGCACAATATTGAAAACTGTCCACCAATAGGGAAGTGGGCAACTCTTTTAAGAATGTTTGCAGTGGATAGCAGAGAAATAGATTATATATACGGAAGACATCCGAAGTTGTTTGCTATTAATAGAAAATTCTTGTAGAAGTTAAAATGAGGAAGGAAGGAACAAGAAAATAGAGAGATGTTGGAGATACAGAAAATATGGATAAATGCATGGATGGAGGCAGAATACAATGTAATCTAATGCACAGGCAGAGAAATCACCATTATAGGAAGCAGGATACTGGAGGGAAAAAAAGAGGATAGGTGCACATGCCAAGATGATTACATATTTGGTGACAAGAAATTGATAAATTTCACATCTGATGATGTCTATATTCTCTGTGATTTAAGAAGAAAACTAGCTCAGCTGTTGAGAGTTGAAAGGGTGATAGTGAAGTTAGATTTTGGGGAAGTGGCAAAGATAAGAAATAGTTACTGAATAAAATGGGAACAAGAGATTAATAGTAAAATATAGAAATATTAACTTTAATAGCATCAATCTATGCATTATTTACTTTCCTCTACAGTTAACATAGGCAGAGAGAGAGGGAAAGAACATGACAGTAATTAAGAATAACAAAGAGAAAGTAATTGAGAATATATTGAAGATACATTGGATAAAGTGACATACTAAAGAGTCAAAACTATGTCAAAATAGAGATGAAATAAAGAGAATCTGGAGAGAGAAAGTGTAGTCATCCTGGGACTAGAATCTCTGTGTGTTTGAATAATAGGTTATAGACCAAGTGACTGAGCTTGGAGACATGCAGGTTGCAGAGTGGGATGCTTAAGTGTAAGGTTACAAAGAGTTGGTATTTCCAGCTGATAACATGGTTCAAGGCAGGCATAATATACTTCTCGATGGAAATACTGTCTAAATACTATAAATATTTTAATACTTCTTAATTTATGTATTCTTATTTGTAGTTTCAAACAAAATCTCTATTCAACTAAAAAAGTTGCCAAAGTGGTATCTGTCCATATCTTTTGCTTATTTTTTAATCAGATAATTCATTTTCTTATGTTGAATATTAATAGTTGTACATTTTGGATAACAGCCTTTTATCAGTTATGTTTTTTGCCAATATTTTCTCCCAGTTTGTTGTCTAATTCTCTTGACAGTTTCTCTCAGAGAACAGAAATTTCAAATTTTAATGAAATCTTATCAATGATTTCTCTCATTGATCATGCCTTTGGTGTTATAGCTAAAAAATGCACTTCCAAACCCAAGGTCATCTAGATTTTCTCCTATGTAATCTTCTAGAAGTCTTACAGTTTTAAGTTTTACCTTTAGGTCTATAATCCATTTTGAGCTATTTTTTTTGTGAAGGGTGTAAGGTCTGTGTCTAGATTCATTTTCTTGCCCATATATATCCAGTTGTTCTAGCACATTTGTTGAAGAGACTGTCTTTTCTCCATTGTACTGTTTGTGATTCATTGTCAAAGATCAATTGACTATATTCTATGAGTTAATTTCTGAGCTTTCTATTCTGTTCCACTGATCTATTTGTCTATTCTTTGCCAATAGCAACATTGTCTTGATTACTATAGCTTCATAGTAGTTGGAGTTCAGTACTTTCATCATCTGGACTTGGTTCTTTTCCTTCAATATTGTGTTAGGTATTCGTGTGTTTGCCTGTTCACATAAACTTCAAAAACACTTTGTTGATATCCACAAAAGAACGTGATGATATTTTGATTGGGGTTACACAGAATCTATGGATAAGGCTGGGAAAAACTGAGATCTTGACAATATTGAATCTTCCTATCTATAAATGGTGAATATCTCTGAGTTTACTTAGTTATTTGATTTCTTTTATCACAGTTTTGCAGTTTTCCTAATATTGATCTTGTACATATTTTGCTAGACTTACACCTAAGTATTCCACTGGGGGAATGCTAATATAGATGGTATTGTGTTTTAATTTCATATTTCACTTGTTCATTGCTGTATATAAAAAAGCAACTGACTTTTGTGGGTTGACTTTCTATCCTATGACTTTGGTATAAGCACTTATTCCAAAAGTATTTTTTTTACTCATTCTGACTTTTCATATAGATGACTGTGTTATCTGTAAACAAAGACAATTTTCGTTCTCTCTTTCCAATACACATAACTTTTATTTCCTTCTTTTCTCTTATAGCATTAGCTAGGACTTGCAGTACAATGCTGAGAATGAGTAGTGAGAGAGATATTTTTGCCTCATTCTGGGAAAGTTTCAGTTTCTCCCCATTAAATATGGTATTAAGGAAACAATTTTGAGAAGACAATGCCTAGTGAAAAGAGGCATATACCAAATATATTAAGTATAATATAAAGCCAACAAAAGTAAACTGTAAACTGTGGTATTTGTAAAAACTAATTATGTTGGAATAATTGGTTAAGCTTTTAGAGCAAAAGGAGTTAGATCTTTATCTTACATTATATACCAAATTATATTCCAATTCAATTGAAGACTTAAATAAGAAACAAATTGAAACCAAAACATATACAACAAAAATTAAGAGAATAATATACTCACGATATTCTCCAAGTGGGAAGACTTTTCTAATGGTAAAATTTTAATGTTAGACCTAAAACCATAAACACCCTAGAAGAAAATCTAGGCAATACCATTCAGGACATAGGCATGGGCAAGGACTTCCTGTCTAAAACACCAAAAGCAATGGCAAAAAAAGTCAAAATTAACAAATGGGATCTAATTAAACTAAAGAGCTTCTGTACAGCAAAAGAAACTACCATCAGATTGAACAGGCAACCTACAGAATGGGAGAAAATATTTGCAATCTACCCATCTGACAAAGGGCTAATATCAAGAATCTACAGAGAACTTAGACAAATTTAAAAGAAAAAATCAAACAACCCCATCACAAAGTGGGCGAAGGATATGAACAGACACTTCTCAAAAGAAGACCTTTATGCAGCCAACAGACACATGAAAAAATGCTCATCATCACTGGCCATCAGAGAAATGCAAATCAAAACCACAATGAGATATCATCTCACACCAGTTAGAATGGCGATCATTAAAAAGTCAGGAAACAACAGGTGCTGGAGAGGATGTGGAGAAATAGGAACACTTTTACACTGTTGGTGGGACTGTAAACTAGTTCAACCATTGTGGAAGTCAGTGTGGTGATTCCTCAAGGATCTAGAACTAGGAATACCATTTGACCCAGCCATCCCATTACTGGGTATATACCCAAAGGATTATAAATCATGCTGCTATAAAGACACATGCACACGTATGTTTATTGTGGCACTATTCACAATAGCAAAGACTTGGAACCAACACAAATGTCCACCAATGATAGACTGGATTAAGAAAATGTGGCACATATACACCATGGAATACTATGCAGCAATAAAAAAGGATGAGTTCATGTCCTTTGTGGGGACATGGATGAAGCTGGAAACCATCATTCTCAGCAAACTATCGCAAGGACAAAAAACCAAACACCGCATATTCTCACTCAAAGGTGGGAATTGAACAATGAGAACACTTGCTCACAGGATGGGGAACATCACACACCGGGGCCTGTCATGGGGGGGAGGAGGGGGGAGGGGGGAGGGATAGCATTAGGAGATATACCTAGTGTAAATGACGAGTTAATGGGTGCAGCACACCAGCATGGCAAATGTATATGCATGTAACAAACCTGCACATTGTGCACATGTACCCTAGAACTTATAGTATAATAATTATAATCATAATAAAATTTTAAAATAAAGTACTGTAAGAAATGTCTACACTAAAGTGAAACTTCTGGAGGAATAAAATCATAAGCAATATTTAAAAATCTGCTTTCATTAATGGTGATGAAAGTAATTCAGACCAACCCTTCTAACTGAAAATAGATTTTAAAATCTGGACTTTTTTTTTTTTTTTAGATTCTAAGTAAATTCATCAGAGAGCTAACAAGGCAGTAAAGAAATATGGGGTCAAGATCCAGTGCAATAAATACCCAGAAAGCTGAGTCTAGCCTTTTCCTCAGGGGCATCTGCCAGTTCTCAAAACATACCATAGATTCTGACAGTCTTTTGGGGCCAAAATAAGATCAAGGTCCTCAAGCAAGATGTTCCTGAGGGTTACACCCTAGAAATAAGAATGAATCAGATATTAACGGGTCCCAAGATGGACTGAAATCCATCTCAGAATAATCTCAGATGTTACATAACTAATAATGGAGCCTCATATAAGTTAAGTAAAAGTTGATAGAATTAAAAGCAAAAATAGATCATTTACAATCATAGTGAGAAATTTTCATTGAACAAGCAATAACAAAATTAGTAAGAATATAGGACATTTGAACAATACGATTTTTAAAAAATTATCTTATTTACATCTATAGAACACCAGACCAATGGCAAAACACACATTGTATTCAAATACACATGGAACATACGAGTTTCTTCAAATTTCAAATATTTGGAATTTAGCAAGAAATAATTGGCATAAAGGTAACTAGAAAATTCCAGATGTTTAGAAATTCAGAAAAAAGTATTCTAAACAGCCCCCGGATCAAAGAAGAACTCAAAATACAAATTAAAACATATTTTTGAAACAACAATAATGGAAATGCTACATGCCACATTTGTGGGAATTTTGTAGCTATATTTGTTTATAGCTAAAATCTATTTATAGCCAAACTTGTGAGGTGTTTATAGCTATAAATGAATATATTAATTAAAAATAAAGTCTGGATATAAGTAATCAAGCATTCATTTACAATTCTTAAGAATAACAGTAAATTAAACATCTAAAAATATAGGAAGGTAGGAAATGGTAAATAGAATAAATTAATAAAATATCAAGAAAACATAGAATGCAGATAATTAATAACGCCCAAACTTGGTTCTTTGGAAAGACTGACAAAATTGATAAAGATCCTAAGACTGATTCAGAAAAAAAAATAGTGGAGGTATAAATATCAGGAATTAAAATGAGGCCATCACTATAGGTTCCACAATATAAAAAATTGTTAAAGAATATTATAACCAAGTTTATACTCACATATTTGAAATCAAGTTAAAAGACAAATTCCCATAAAATACAGCTTAATAAAATTGACGTAAGAGGAGATAAACCAAAATACTCCTTTTAACTATTAAAGATATTTAATCTGTAATTAAAATCTCCCCACAAAGAAAACTCCTTGCTCAGATGGCTTTAGAAATGAATTTTGCTAATCATTTAAAGAAAAAATAATGCCAGCCTTACACAAATATTCTCAATAAAAATGACAATTTTTTGAGGTCTTTGACGAATTGTTTCTAAAATGTATATGAAAATGGGGATGGTATAGCTTAGTTTTATGACAGTATTGAAGAATAAGGAAAGAGAATATTCTCACAAATGGTATAAATTAATATAAGGTTACAGTAATAAAGATATATGGTAATGGCTTAAAGATTGAGAAATAGATCAATGAAAAACAAGAGTCCAGAAGGTGACTAGGCATATGTGGACTTTGATTAGTAACAAAGATGACACTGCTAAACATTCAGAAAAGGATGAGCTTTTCAGTAAATGCAGCTAGGTGAATTGGGTAGTCATATTGGACAAAATGAAATAAAACTTGACATCCACATCACGACATATACAAAAGTAAAATTTAGATGAGTGTAGATTAAAATGTAAAAATCAAAGAACTTTTGGAATTTAATGCAGGAAAATATTTTCATGACTTTGGATATCTAAATATTTCTTAAGCAGAATGCAAAAAGCCTACCCCACCGAAAAAAGATTAATAAATTTGATATTAAAAAAATTTGACCCTTCTGCTTGTTGAATGATAAGTGGAAAAAACAAACTATGGAGTGGGAGAAGATATTTGCAAATAATCAATATAGAATATTTATGTGGAATAAAGGATTTCTATTAATAAATAAGACCAAAATGAATTGTCATATATACATATATATATATGTGCATCTTTAACAGGAACTTCTTAAATGAACATATACAAATGGCTAATAAACATATAAAAAGGTGCTCAATATCATTAGTTATCAAGAAGATGCTAATTGAAACAATGAGATTCTACTACATGTCCACCAGAATGTCTACAATTAAAAATTACTAATAGTACTATTATGCATTAGGGCTGATATATAATAGCAGAAATTCTCTTCTGGAGGGACTGTAAACAGTACAATAAGTTTGGGAAACAATTTGGCATCATCTCCTGGAGTTGAGTATATGTTTCTTATTTTTCAGCCATTCTACACCTAGGTATATATAGCCAAGAGAAATGTGTGCACATGTACATGAAATGAATGTTCACTGAACCATTATTTATAGTAGCCCCAAATGAGAAACATACAGTGTTCATCAATCATTACAAAAACAAAGAAACAAGCAAATAGAGGTGAATATTGCCAAACAATAGAAGCTATACAAAAATGAACATGGATAAACTGAATTTCATAAATATAATATCATGCCTCGCCTGTAATCCCAGCACTTTGGGAGGCCGAGGTGGGTGGATCACCTGAGGTCAGGAGTTCAAGACTAGTCTGACCAACTTGGAGTGGCCCTATCTCTACTAATAATACAAAATTAGCCGGGCGTGCTGGTGCATGCCTGTAATCCCAGCTACGCGGGAGGCTGAGGCAGGAAAATTGCTTGAACCCAGGAGGCAGAGGTTGCGGTGAGCCGAGATCGTACCATTGCACTCCAGCCTGGGCAACAAGAGTGAAACTCTGTCTCAAAAAAAAAAAAAAAAAAAAAGTATGTCTTTTTCTAAGTTGCCTTAAGGTAAGCAAAATCAACTATTTGTTCTTAGAAGTTAAATTGGTAATTTCCTTAGGTTTATGGTAGGTTTATGTGACCTGTTTTTTTTTTTTTTCTCGTAGCAGAGCTATGTATCTTTGGAATTCAGATTAAAATGTTCATTTTCTCTCAGTTGATTGAGATTTCTCTGTGCCAATAGATAATCACTCCATTTCCAAGTCATGGAGGACTACAGAAAGTTATCTTGTGTCTTAAAGTACCATTTAAAACTCCATAACCCCAAAGGTATTGATTTAAGTCAATTCAATTTTAATTAATTTTCCTTCACAAGGTTTCCTAAGGTCATGTTCCTGTGGTTGGAGTTGGAGTTTCCCTGAAGGAATGTCAATTTTCACTGTCAGTTATACAGGGAAGAATTTTATTTTCAGATAGGATCAGAACTTAGGATATGGGTAAAAGGCTTTTTCTCTCCCTTCTCAAAGATCCAAGTGGTAGAAAACCTGAACTCTGATTTACAGGGAAACTCTGAACATCCCCAGCAGTAGACAACTTGGTTCTTGTCCAGAGGAAACAGACAAGGAAGTAGGAGCTACTCAGACACAGTCTTAAGAAGGACCTGAGCCCATCATCTCTTAAGAGTAGCCACCTCAAATAGACAGGTAAGCTTCTTATCCTGGCCTATATTTAGTAACTTGAGTTTTCATTTGCCAAGTAACTTGAGTTTTTACTTGCCAAATTGAATAATAGCATGGTTTCTGATACATTATAGAGAATTATTCCGAAGATCTCTCCTCTCCTTGGAAAAGCAACACATATGATTAGAGCACTGTTATTTCTCCTGAGACCTTGAGTCCCGTAAAAATTCCTTATTGTTCTTCTAACCACCACCACCCTCAAGGTGAGTTTCTATATAGTTCTCCAGAATCTCTTAATTCTCAACATTACCTCAGGTCTTGTGTTTTCGCAAGAGCCAGTACTCCTAAGAGTTCTACATCTTTGTATGTCAATATATAAAGTCTATGATGTCTTATTCCAGTTCTAGAATAATCTTGGGTTGTCCTGAAGTCCATATCAGAGATGGTAGGGCCAAAATAATAAATTCTCTCCAGACTCTTAGAAAAGAGACAATTTTCACCTTTTCATGACTTTTCTCAATAGATTAGCATGTAGGAAATGGTCTGAACTAATTTAAAAGCCATAAGTAGACAAAGTCACTTGTAGAATAATTAAAATGAAAGTGTAAGCCACATATGAACAAGAAAGTTTCTGTCCCAAAACTAATGTCAAGAGAATTATAATCTGGAAAGCCATTTACTTTCTTTACGATGTTAAAACCTTGCCTATTAGTGGATAATTAGTAAAGTGAGAAGGGGAGAAATAATATTCACCTACAGTCACACAGAATTAACAGCTGTTATGTATAAGGCATTGTTAAGACAGAAGATGAGTAGCTAGCATTTCTTTGTTCGAGGAAGTTACTAGTCTAATTTCAGGATAAGCCAAATATGCAAATAGAGATAAGGTAAAATATAACATATAAGAGTCTCTAAAAAAGATACAAATAGAAAACTTCAAGTTCAGAGAAGGAAAACATTATAGATAATAATCTGGTAAAGCTTTGGGAAAGGTTATGGTTCAGAGGGACATTGAAGAATCAAAAGCATTGAATAGAATGAAGAAGACATTACTGATGAAAGGAAATGGCTGACAGAATGCAATAGAAGTCAGAAAAAGAGTGGTCCAGTCCAGTAAGGGTTTAGGGAAACTACATGGCAGTAAGGAAAGAGGCCAAGGCATAGAAAGAAGCTTTGAATACAATTCCAGTTGCTGCTAGACCAGCTGTAAAGTCTGGTATGGGCATACTTTCACAAATAAATATAATATAACCTGACAAGGCAATTTGAAAGCTAACACTCTGAGAGTAGAAAAATAAAGACCTTATTCTAGTAAAGAGATCGCATGTGATTATTAAACAACTATGATATTTCAACTAGGAAATTTTCTAGGGAGAGAAAATCTCCTATATGCATCTGAGTCAAGAACATGATGTAAATTCAGTTCTAAAGATTCGCTGATGTTTTAAGATCCAATCTGAATTACAGAATATGTAAGAACTAATAGAATCTGACAGAAGATCAAATGGTCAGACTCTGATGTGGAACAGTCATTTTTCTCTATAAAGAAATACAAGAGGCTGGGTGCGGTGGCTCACGCCTGTTACCCCAGCACTTTGAGAGGTCAAGGCGGGTGGATCACCTGAGGTTGGGAGTTCGAGACCAGCCTGACCAACATGAAGAAACCCTGTCTCTACTAAAAACATAAAAAATTAGCCGGGCATGGTGGCACATGCCTGTAATCCCAGCTACTCGGGAACCTGAGACCAGAGAATCGCTTGAACCCAGGAGGCAGAGGTTGCAGTGAGATGAGATTGCGCCATTGCACTCCAGCCTGGGCAACAAGAGTGAAAATCTGTCTCAAAAGAAAAAAAAAAGAAAAAAAAAGAAGAAAGAAATATAAGAAAGTAGAAAGAACAGAGAAAAGGCAGTGAGATAAACTTAGATTTGAATTCTAATTCCAGGGGATTTTGGGTAAGCTATCTCAGTCTTTTACCTAGACTTCTGTGAAACAGGGATAACAAAACTACCTCATAAGATATTTGTGAGTATTACTTTAAGTAATACAAGTAAAGCATCTTGTCAAGGCCAACTCATGGTTAGGGTTCAACAAAGTGCATTTACATAAAAGGAGGACACATATTTACAAGACAGGCAAACATCCAGTAGAAATGAATAGGAGAAGATGAGAACAATATCCTATGAAAGGAGGAATATCGTTAAGAACTTTCCAATTACAGTCACATTAAAATATAGTCATTACGAACTTTCAGTGCCATGTCAGAGATGGTCAGTGCTCACTAGTATTCTTCTCTTATTTCTGGACATACACCAAGACACTGTCCAGCTCCCTTGCAGCACAATGTAGCTGTCTGACTGAAGTCTAGTTAATGCAAATAAATGAGAGTGATTTGTGTCAATTTGGGGCCAAACTATTAAAACCTGCACTTGTAATACTTAGTCTTCTTCCCCCATTACCAGTTGAAAGAGTGCGATTCTAGAGCAGTGGTTCTTAAACTTTTTGGTCTTAGAATTTTTATATATGTTTAAAAATTAATTATTGATCATCCAAGGAGCCCAAGGAGCTTTGTTTTAAAAAATGTGGATTATATCTAATATATTTACTGTATTAGAGTGTAAAAGTAAAAAAAATGTAAATAGTTATCAATCCATTTAAAGTCATTAAACGTTAATTTAAAAAACAGTTTAATCAAAGTGGCTACAGTTTCTAAAAGAAAAAAATAGTGAGAAGAATGTTGCAAATTTCTTTAATATTGGCTTCATGTAAGATAGCTGGCTTATCATATCTACTTCTGCATATGAAGAATCCAGGTTCACACAGATAAATCGTTGGGAAAGGAAGGAGTGTCTTCAGAATATTTTGGATATTCTTCTTTGATATGACACAAAAGTTCATTGTTTCTTGAAGTCTCTTTGCAAGATAGAATCTGCAATCAAAGCAATGAACTTTTTATATTGTTATATTAAAATCCATGACTCTATCTTTCATTTTTAATGGACTGTTTACTAATACATAGGTTTGCAATTTCATTCATTGGTCATTTGGAAACTACTGGTTCACTGAGTTATACATATTCTCTAAATGTTGACACATTTCATTATACAATATCAATCTCACCACCAATCTTATCAGAGAAGTTTTTAAATATTGAGAATTTTTCAAGCTTCTGATGGCCGATAAAAGTTTTCCAAAATTCCAATTTTCACTTGAACCCATTTGCCACAAATACCTTCTGTTTGTTGTCCTTTAAATGATTAGCTCACTCTGTTAATTTTTGGGGGAAATTAATGAAATGTCCAAGTCCGAGCTGTCTGTTCTTTCAAGCAAAAATAGTATTTCTGAGGGGAAAAAAGACAAATTCAGCTTGAAATTCAGACTTTTCAAGAGCTTTTCCTTGAGACAACCATTGTACTTTTGTGTGCAGCAGTTCTTTATATGTGGTTCCCATTTCTTCATGCCGAATGAATGATAATGATAAGGACATTCTTAGTAGAAACCGGTGGTGTTTTGACAGTAAGAGAGCTGCAGTGAAGAACAGAAGTACTAGTGTTACAGTTTGATGCCACTGCTTTAAGATAATAGTAGTTTTACTCACCATTGCTTTTTTATTATCAGTGCCAATGTCAACATACTGAAAAAGACATATAATGTTCAAATATTATTAAGAAAATAGTTTTGATCTTGCAGAGCACTCCATTTCAAGTCCATGGACCAGCGTTTGAGAACTGCTGATCAGGAGAAAGTGAAATCACAGATGAAAGGGACATACATTTTGATGGATTGGAGCAAAGCCCTCACACATGCTGACCCTTCCACCAAACACAGATCTACACTGGACTGAGACATGATTCAGAAATAAGCATTTATTGTCTAAGCCACTCACTGTCAAGGTTGTTTATTGCAGCAGTAAGTGCTTCTAAATTTGATAGTTTGAAATTGGGTGCAACTATGACACAAAATTAAAATACTGGGCATTAAGCTAATACTAAGTGTTTCAAACACAGATGGCAAGGAGACAGAAGCTATGAGGCTAGAAAGCCTTATTCTGCCTTTTCAAATATTTGGTAAAACTATTACTAGTGATAACTTGGAAAGCAGGCACCAGTTTACAAGATCCTATAGCTTTAGGCGAAGTGATGAGAAAATATCACCATGATCATGTGTGTTAGATGGTATTGCTGTTTTAAGTAGAATATTACCAGAAAGAGTTGAGCTCAAACAAGAATTGGCAGGTTTCATTAGCAGGAATGATAGGGAAGAAGAAGTTCATAAATCTGAAGCCTTGAAGGAATGTTAAAACCCACTACTTGTAGGCTTCTTGCAATAAAAAATAAGACCAAAAACAATTGTCTCTGAGAGTCTAAGTTGACTAAGACAGCCTTCATAGCAAAGATGGAACAAAGGATATAGCCTCTCCAACTATGTCTGATGGCCTCATATAGCAGTGATTAAGCAGAGAGACACTGGAATGAAGATGAAAGAACTTTGGGTATAGTTGCTGAAACAGAATTGACTGAAATAAAATAGATCAAAAGCTTACTAAGTTCTCAAGGAAACTGTATGGCCAAAGAAACTAGGAACCTGAAACTTTGGTATTTATATAACTCTCTGACCTCAATACTTGCATGAGCCAGATGCGGGCTGTGAATATTAGGTAGCCCTCAAGAAAGGCACAGCCCCAGTGCTTCGATCAGATCTGGTAATGGAGAGTAATGGAAAAAGAAGAAATTCCCAGAACTTGGAGCCAGAGTTCCTGAGGGGGAAAAAAATGAGATAAGTGTGTTCTTACATAGCAGAATGGAACTCTAATTAAGGGACACCACTCCCTTAAACCACCACCGTAGTAGGGATCTTCCCATTTTGTCTAGTCAGATTTCATAATTGTTATGGGCCAGTGTCTTCCATTATTTCTCTATCTTAGAGAGAGTTCCTATTATGTCCCTCTGATTATGCCCCAACACTGTTTATTGTCATCATGTATGGGGCTTTGTATTACTTCTCTTTTTAGTTTGTGGGTGCAGGCCCACGTTCTGCCAGTTCTCCATAAGGAGAACTGCTTGTTATCCAAGTAGCTATATGTTGACCTGGATCCAGTGGCTAAATGCAATCTTGGATTAACTTCCTTGAGGAGGAGTGAGTACACCCTATGTGTGGGAAGAAGTGTAAAACAGATACATGAAGTTAGGAAGAGCAGACTGCAATAGGTACTGTTAGTGCTTATACTAACCGACTACCGTAAGGGCCCAGATGCTGAGTCCTGCAGACAAAATCATTTCCTCTACTTGTAGACTCCAGCTCCCACAAGGTCTCAGAGTAGTTCTGATTTTTTTTTTTTTTTTTTTTTACTGTGAGTATATAACAACCTTCAGCTAGCAAAGATTTTTGCACCACAATCTATCCTTGTTACTAATACATTCTTCTTACAAATGACTCCCAAAATGATTCTAAACTTTTTAAAATTGGAGACTCAAAAACTGTTGATTGTGAAACTGCTGGTGCCAGGCATTGTAGCAAGTGCTGGTGATACAATGGTAAGCAAATCAGATGTGGTCCCTCCTCTCATATAAATAATATGATTGCTTTTGCTGACATATTTGCATTTGACTCGATTTGCATTATATGCCATACTAGTCCTGCTTAATACTGAACCCCAAATTCTAACTGCTTCTGCTCATATTCCAATATAATTTGCACATCCATTCAATTATCACAGCTGTGAGTCAAATGTTTGAAAAAGAGAGGCATTAACAATGAAACTGACCACTACAATTCTCAGCCATGTTATGGATTAGAAATTGAATTTCTTTGACATGCAGCTTGGGATATATAGATGTAGGACTACAAATCCAAATACGTTATGGAAATTAAATTCTTCTCAAAGGACAGTGAATAACCTTGACTTCTAACATTTGAATTTTATCTAGTGGTATAAAGTTAGGCACAAGTTCTGACAGAGTTTCTTTATGAACATACGTTCCTCTCACTTTCCAGTAGTATATTCAAAACATTGAAGTTTGATTGGTTGTAAATAAGTGATTTATTATAGGACAATTCCTAAGTTACTCGCATCGTCCTTACAGTAGCCTATCCCTTGCCATTTTGAATATGCCCTTCTCCTGTGAAATATACCACTTCATTTCTCTAGAGGCCTAGCAAGGTTGACATTTTTGACAGCATATCTTTAAGGCAGAGCCTAAACTAAGCTGGTCACTCATGAGCAATGTGGAATATTTTAAGTGAAACTTATTTTCTAATAGTAGTCTGTCTGAGCTTTACATTATTATCTTTCCTCATCATAAAGTCCATAAATGTATCAAGTCATCAAGCCATTGGAAAGGAACATTTTACATTAAGCTTTCTATAATATAATAATAACTTTAAATAAAAGGTTGCTGAAACTTTGATTGCTTAATTGAGGAAGCAAACTCACAAAAAGCTTGAAGGCTTCACTATGCTATCTTATAGAATACTTTTATTTTACTAAAAATTTTTATTATGAGGGTACTATTATGGATTTATGTACAGTGTAGTACTGGCAATTTTAATTTTAATAGAGAATAATTGATCCATTAATCATTTTCAAATGTAGTGCAAAAGTTAGGCATATTTGTTTAAAGTAACCCAAAAGACCTAGGTTTTACCAATGAAAAATTAACTTCCCAGACATTTAAAATTGACATTAAATTTTATTTACTGCATTATGATTACAACATTGAAGACTATTTTAAGTAAATGTGATATTTACTTAAAGACAGGTATTAAGAATTGTGCTTTCTTGTATACTTCACAATGCTAACATGACATTGGATTCATAAGTGGTAGTAGAGAAACAGTTGTTGAATTTCTTTGATAAACACATTTAAAATTTGCCTTGTCTTTTTCATTAGAGTAAATTAATAGAAATCTGGGTAATACATAATTCGTGATTAAGTTCCATCCTCTGACCAGCCCCGAAGGAGCAAAAATTCATGTCTTTCCTATGGTGGGGCATAAGTGGGGGGTTTAGCCATAGGATGGGATTGCTTCCTGATCATTTGAGATTTTCCAATTCAGTATGTGATTCGTCATGAACTGTATAAATTTTTTAATCTTTAATTATACTAATTATGCTAAAGTAGTGATTTTTCATTAACCTCACAGTAACCCAAATCTGAATTTTGTACAATTGAATCTTTTGAACCCTTTCTTCTCAAATTTCTTCCTTTATTAACAATTATATGTATATGCATGTATATAAAATTGCATGTATATGTAGACTCTTTCATCTTGTTTCAAGACTGTGTTTAGCTTAAAATAAATCCACTTATGTGGCTTAAATTTTAAAAAGTCTTATTTTTCTCATATGATTAGAATTCTGAAAATAGAAAGCTGTTGGCATTGATTGAGTAGCTCAACAATGTCAACTCCATGTTGTCTGTTATTATGCTTTTTTTTCCCTCAAGATGGCTAATGCAACTTTCTTTCAACATGAGAAGGGAGAAGACACCTTATCACCAGTCCCTGCTTCTATTACAAGGAAAGCAAAAACATTCTAAGAAACTCCCAGTAGTCTTCTGCTGAATTTTCATTGATCAGAACTGTTGTTGCAAACCCGACCCTAGCTCCAAGGGAAGCTGAGGAAATGAGAATTAATCTTTATATGAGGAAAGGGAGATGGAAATAAAAAATTCTTAAAAAGAAATTAATTTTCAGTCCCTAAATGGAAGTGGCAAGGGAGAGGGAGGCTAAGAGTGTTTCCTACAAAAGTGTTTTTAAATTCTTCATAAAAGGGATTATTGGTGATAAAATTTAACAATAATTTTAAAGCAGAGATAATTGCATGGATTTATAGTTCAGCATATTTATATTTGGTCTGATTGTTTTATGCCAAATATTTGGCTCAAAGATGGAAAAAGTAGAAGAAAATTATCCCAGGCTCTTGCAAAACCACAAATAAAAATATACTTCAGCTAGTTTTATCCTGTTAGGTGGGATAGGTTGCGAAGGTATCTATATGTCACACTGAGAGACTTTTTCTAGAACCCATGCCTAGTCTGTAAATTTGGGGCAAATTATTTCTAGTCAGTCAAGAAATTAGAGTTGCCTGGTGTCATTAGGAATTTCACACATTGCCACAGTAAGTAGATTTGTTGCATTTTACAAATAAGGGAGATCACACATGTTGTTAAATTTCTGTATCCCTCAAGTCACACAGAAGTTAACAGGAGAGCCAAGATAAGTAAATCAGTGCCAAGAAAGGAAACATGAATGAAGACAATGAAAGTTGCCTAAGGGTCATTTTAAATTGCTCCTGTTCTTGCACAAAAGAGCACAGTCCAAATGTTTGGTTAATGATATCAATGTGCTTCAGAGGCCAGGGCAAATGAGAGTTTTATCTGCCTACAGTACTAATAGGTAAAAATGAACACATTCCCCAGCTGATTTGCATTCAGTTTTAGTGGCAAAGAAAATAGCGATACACAGTTATCATGTACTCCAGGTGTGTACTCTAATTGTATTTGATATTGCTTGAAATAAATGGGACTGCATTTGGAAATTGTTTTTCATAATGAACAGTTTATTATGCTCCTGGTGTTTGTCTTTACAACAAAATCTGAGGAGAGGGCCTGTGTCTGTCACATTCATTTTCCATTGTTATCACATGTGCCACTTCAAGCACAAAGGTGATTAACAAATGCTCCTGGCAATGTAAATAAACCAATAAAATTTTTCAATGAAGAGTTTATGTTTGTATATGATGTATCCATGTGTGTTTCTTAATGAACATGAAATGAAAGTGGGCAGATTTGTCAAGAACAAATGTCTGAAACTTTATGAATGATAATTATCATTCATAAATGATAATTTTCAAATGTCTGAAACTTTATGAATATTATCACAATTGTAGGATAGATAAATATTATTATATTTTCTTATTATTCCTTATTGTTTTCCAGGCTTTTAATAAAATCTGTAACTGTCTTTCATTATTCTCTCTTATTTGATATGTACTTTTTCTGCCATTTATTCTGCAAGTGTAACCTAATGGCACAAAGACATATTTCCAGAATAATTCTTTTCTAACTTCCTCCCATAAGCCAGTTATAATGGTTTGAGGCAATCCACCAGTAGTTATCAAAATGCTTCTGCTTGCCAAATCTAGAAACATGTTGCTTTGCCCAACATTTGAAATATACATCCACTTAATGAGCAAATATTTCAAATCAAATGTTCCCACTGTATGCCAGTCATTGTGCTATGGGCTGAGAATGTAACAGTGAATGACGCATGCTCTCTCTGACCTCACCAATTGAAAATGCAGGCAAAGAAGGCTGCTTCATTTAATACACTGTGGTAAATAACAACAGAGATGCACTGAGCATTCAGCGGTATCATTTGAGAGGCACCTCATACATGATATTTGAGGTGAAAATCAAAGGATAAGTGCTATGGACTTAATGTGTCCACCATAAATTCATATGTTGAAATCCTCACCCCTAATGTAATGATACCAATATCTAGAGGTGAGGCCTTTGGGAAGTAGGTAATTAGGTCATAGGATGGAGCCCTCATGAGTGGAATTAATGTCCTTATAAGAAGAGACCTGAGAGAGCTTGTTGGTTCTTTCTCTGATCTCTGCCAGATTAAATAAGATAAAATGAGAAGACGGCCATCTGCAAATCAGGAAGGAAGGCCCTCACTAGACACAGGATCTGCTGGCACCTTGACCTTGGACTTCCCAGTGTCCTGGAACTGTGAGAAATGTTTGCTATCTACGCCATCTAGTCTATGCTATACTTGTTATAGCAGGCCAAACTGGCTAAGACAGTGATTGAAAGTTCATTAAGTGAAGATGGGTGGGGTAGGCAAGATTATTTCAGGAAGATGAAATAGCATGTAAAAAAGTGAAGGAGTGAGAAAAAATATGGCACATAGAGAACCTGAATTTGTTTAGTGTGTCTAGAGCTTGTAATGGGGGAGTAGAAGGATGAGCCTTGGCTTTAGCACTATTTGCTATGTGATCTTGGGCAAGCTACTTGACCCCATTAGGTTATTTGAATCCCTAAGCCTCAGTCTCTTCATCTGTAGAGGAGAGATAATAATATATTGAATATAGAATTGTAAAAATGACTATATAGGTATATACATATGTTTCAGTTACGGTTACAAAATTAAGTCAAAACATTAGAACTTATTTAGGTAAATTACAGTATATGGTATAAAATACACAAATTAATTCAAAAAAGACACTTCTTCACACCAATATCCAGAAATTCCTTACATGTTCCTTCACCATTATGGGTATTCCCTTAAGTCAAAAGAAAGCTTCTATGACAGTAACAAGAGTTTTAGAATAAACCTAATCTTCCACCTTCCTTATATTGAATGTAAGAATATTTTATTATTCTTACATTCATGCTAGGCTGTAGTCACTTTCTAGTAATAAAACCCAGTATATTAAAGCATACAGCAGAATGTCTAATAACCTAATTGTCTTTAATTCATCAGTATTCAAGTATTTTCAAGTTATTGGGATACTAAGTCTAGCGAAATGAAATAGAAAGTTATATAAAATATAATTATTATTGATTGCAAGAAAGTATGAGTGATGATTTTTAAATTTCAGATCAGATCAAGTTTTGATATAGTAGCATTAATTCTTAAGTCTGAAAAATATAGAGTATACTATTTTATTGCAGAAAACACTGGTTTGGTATATTATTTTAATTTCAGTTTGCTTAAATACATTTATTCACTTTTAATGCAATATAAGTCAATGATATTAGGGTAGCATAGGAATTATTCTAAGACATCATTAAATGTGGGTGACATAGAAAAGCAAAGGGAAAATCATGAATGAAATTACAGTCGATCCTCAATATGCATAGCTTACAAATTTATGTAGCTTCCTACTGGCAAGAATTAATTTGTACCTCAAAATCAATGCTTGTGACACTTCCGTGGTCATTTGTGGACATGTGCATGCAGAAAATGGTAAAATATTTGAGTCATTCGATGTGCACATTTCCAGCTGAGTTTGGCTAAGGTGATGCTTTGCTTTGTTGTGTCATCATGTTATAAACAAATGTCCTTTTTGAGATCTTTAGTGCCACATTGTTGCTTCCTGTGCTTTTTTGGTTGGAGATTCCACTGTTGAAAACAGCCATCAAACATAGTGCTGAAATACTGTCTAGTGTTGCTAAGAGCAAAAAGGGTTCCACGTGCCTTATGGAGACAATGTGTGTGTTAGGTAAGCTTGATTCAGGCATGAGTTATAGCATTGTTGGCCATGAGTTCGACATTAATTAATCAGCAAAATGTATGAAATGAAGTGTCTTTAAACAGAAACGCATAAAACAAGATTAGGTTTTGATCAGTTAATGAACATGTTGTGGCTAAAGGCTTGCAGGAAACTAAACTTGTATTTCCTCTAAGAGCAATGACTCAGTACTCACCAATTCAGTATTTCCTGTAGCAGCATTTCAGAATACAACTATCACTTCATGAAACACAACTTGATAGAACACGAATTAGAATTTATTGTACTGACCTATACTATCTCACATATTAAAAAAATTAATATAAAACCAAAATAAGGTAAATAAGGTAAAAGGCAAATGACAACCTAGGAAAAATATTTATAATACTTAGGAAAACAAAGGTTTAATATTGACGATATATTAAAAAAAGATAAAGGTGGGAAAATAAAGTATATTAAAGTGGAGTGACTTTAACTTAGCTTTTGATAAATTATAGTTAAAATCATTGGTCAAAAGTTTCAAAAGCATTAGTGGGAAACTTAAAGTTTAAAAGAGCTGTTGACAAAAGTGTTTTGAGAATGAAAACACAATGTTTTTACTTGCCTTTTGTTGAATTCAATTTAGCAAATACTATGTATATTTATAAAAATACTTTAATTAAATTTATATTTAGTTTGTATCTTGTCATCATAAAGCTGCATTTTGCCTAAGTGTGTTTAATAGGAAAAGCAATGGTCTTTCCTACAATAGATTTAATTAAGAAATCAAGGACGGTTGGTATGTAATTCTCAGTCTGCAGATGTTTATTATTGAAAACTATATTTGTTAAAATATTTGGTGTAGAAAAGTATTTTTTTCTTATGTTTGTGAAATATTTTTTCCCTGGAGATGAATATACTTACCAATCTTGTATGTGTTTTCTTGTTACATTAAGCATATTTTTAAAAGTGCTCTCTCTTAAAAATGTCCTATGTAAAAAATTAAATATATCACGAATTTAATTACATTAAAATACAACAAAAATATTTATTTTTCCACAACGGCAAACATTATAATGAACAAAAGACAAAGAAGCTATTTACAAAGACACTATAAAGGCCAATAAGCATGTTTAAAAAATCCAATTACTAGTAATCATAGACATAGAAAACAACAAGAAGTCATCAATTTCAGGCTAAGGGGAGAAAAAGGAAGTGGGAGACACAGACTAAAGGACATGCGCCTGAACCCAATGACCAATCTTGTCTCACTGAAAATGGTTATGCAATTATGATACTTCCTGACATGGTACACAGCACCATAGATAAAATATTCTTGCCAAAGAAAAACTGATTTTGAATCGCATTGAGCTTTTAGATCTAACCATCAGTTCACAGGAGAAAAGGAGGGAAAAAGGAACAGGTTGAACACTACAGTGAAGGATTAGTCAAATTTAGGGTATTGAATATTTTTTAGAAAAAAAGATCCTGTTTCTTCAACAAATAAATTGCAAGAAAGAAAGAGACAAGAACCCATTATAGAGTTTGGTTCTTATCTGTCAGAGATATACACTGAAACACTTGTTGGTGAAATTATATGGTATTATATCAGGATTTTTCTTTAAAATATTATAGTAAGCAAAATAAATACCAACATAGGTGAAACAAGAGTAATAAAATGGTGATCACTATTGAAGATAGCTGATTGGACATAGTGGGTCCATTTTAACATTCTTTCTACTTTTTGGTTATAAATGTAAAAATTGTGAAAAATTTTCTGGAATACAGCTTATAAAATGCAGGTTGTATGAGTCATCTCATTTCTAGGCATTATTCTATGTAAACAATGGGCAGGAATGTTCAATGTTTTATTGTTGTATTGTATAATTAAAAGAAACAATCTAAATATCAGAAAATACAGATAAAGTAGATATATATTACTCATTAAAAATTGTAACTTAGAAGAGCAGTTCTCACATTGGCTAAAACAGGGCTTTAAACTTAAGCAGACAGGTTCAAATAGCATCCATTCTATGTACCAGCTGAGCACCATCACATATATTAAACTCATTTAAGCATTAACTTCTTAATCCATAAGATGGTAATTATAATAGTACACATATTAACAAGATATCTTTAGAGTTCAGTGTCATCAGTATTCATTTCTGATAAACAGTGGTCATTTTTATTTTTTTCTTTCTTCCTTGCACTTTTACTTTATTTCCTCTCTCTATGTATATATATGAAAAAAATTAAGATAAACTAATAAATTTATTTCATCTCAATTTCATACAATAAAACTTTTCATCAGCTGAGATTAGAATAACATATAGATTAACATATTAAATCATTTTCTACCACTGTTCTGCCTAATTAATCACCTTTATGAATACATAGACGTGAGTCAGATTTAAATAACTGGAGTATATCATAGTTTCTGATGAAAGATCAAAAGCAATATTCTAAGAACTGTAATAAACAAATTAGCCCAAGGTCAAATTGTGGAGTCCATAGTCTCCCTCTGTTCTTTCTCTTTGCTTTTACAGACTAGTTTTTCTCCCATCCAAACTGCAAAGCTGGGTGCTTTCAAGCTGCCTCTGCTCATATTTCAAATATCCCATTATCTGGACATTTTTTTCCATGGAGAAATGCCAATTTTATAAAATCATATCATGTTAGGTAATATGAACATATTTCCTGTTAAATATATCTTTTTCTGTATAAAATTATATATATATAATTTTATACGTGTGTGTGTGTATATATATATATATAGAGAGAGAGAGAGAGAGAGAGAGAGAGAGAGAGAGAGACAGAGCAACTTATAGGAGATGCCAGTTCTTACTTTAAAGTTACTTAGGTAAAATATTTGGTAAAATACAGGATTTTTAAGGTCAGAGTTCTTACATCTCTTGTCCACTTCTGCATGTCAATCACTCAGCAAAATGTACAGCCTGTTTAAGCACTTAACAAATATAACTGAATTTGTTAAAGAAGCTGTAAAGAAATTAAAGTAGGAACTGAATATGGCAAGGTGATTGGTCTGTGGTACTTTTTTATTAAGTGATTTTAAGGTGTTATGGGACACTGACTGGCTGAGTTAGGCTCTGCCTGCGCTGGCTGGCAGCATGATCTTCTCATGTGACTACCTCTCAGCCAGCCAGTGGGCAACCGCAGCAGACAATTCTAAATACCTTTGCAGAAGTCATAGGTGACTGGAGATGATGCCATAGTCTTGGGGCCCAGGGCCATACTAATAGGCTTGCAGAGCCTTGGAATATAAAGGAGGGCTGTGGCAGAGGTGGTGGCCAAAAGAGAAAATGGCCAAGAAAAGGTGCCTTAAAAAGTCCTTTCAGATTAGCCTTGAAGACTAAAAGAAATGAAGAAAAACTTGGCAGAAATTGGTAAATGACAAATTTTTTGTAGATACGCTATGCTAAATAATCACCGACACTTGTATATTATTGAAAATTAGCTGGACAACAATAGAATGTTAGTTTGAGATTTGGGAAATGAAAAACCCAAAGTGAGGTAAGTCCAAGATATCATCCAACATGAGAAAAGAATGTTACTACCTCCCACGTCAGCTATTTGCTTCAAAAGATAAACGTATTTCAGAAGAAACAGAAGATTGTGCTCAAAACCAGGAAATATGTCCCTTTGAAATGGACTCCAACAGTAATGACAACTCCAAGGTTCATTTGGGAAGGGTTTACACAAGCTCCTCTTCAGGAAACTGACCTTCTAGGATAAGGAATATCATTCCAAATAGAAGAGTCAATACCTGCTATTCCTCAGGACAAACTAAAAATTGATATTGACTATTCTAGTTGAACATAATCTACTGACAATGTCTTTGATAGAACTGTACCTAATCTAATCATTTGGCAGGAAAATCTTTTCAATGGGAAAAAAATTAGATTTGCTGGGCTTCTAGTAAACACACACACACTAGAAAATGTAGAACAAAATGTTTTTCAATGAAATAAGGACAAAATTAACCTATCATCAAGGCTGATTCACCTAGGAAGACTTATAAATCAAAAGTAGTCATTTTTCATCCTAAATATGAACAAGCTAAAGCTAAGCTTAGAGATGCATAAGGCAGAAAAAGTAACAGTAGGAACCAATCAAAATGTATATCAAGGTATAAAGGGAAGAAAAATGAAAATTAAAAAAAAACTTTCTAAAAATATTGGGAGGGGCCTGTCATTTTTAGCAATGCTTACAATTTTAATTTTGTGTTATATCACTCCTTTATAATAAAATAAAATGAGAAATTATTCTAAAAGAGAAGAAAGTAGCAATGAGTCTGAGATGAGCCCTAGTGAACCAAGTCCAGGAGATTATTAAAATGACTTTTACTTGCCTTTCAAAAACATAAACAAGTACACTCAAAATCTTGCCAAAGAATCAGACAGGAGCCCAATTACCATGCTTCCATCCAGAAGAGCATTAAACCATACTTCATTGGGTTTTAAATATAGAAAAGTAGACTGAATATTCCAAACCAACAAAAATTCGCATCGCTGGACCACCTGAAACTCTTCAGTCACTTCATTTCATTCTGAAGAGTATCACCAATGCCTATTTATCTCCTATAGTCAAATCATAAAACCAAATGTTTCTCCAAAAAATAATGAAGCCCAGCATTGACAACCTAAGTGTAGGTGCACAGCCAGCATGAACTATAAGGAACCCAAAGTCACTTTGAAACTGACAAGATGGCACCTGTTAAAATTTGTTTCTTGAAATCTTCTATTTCCCAATAATAAAAAGAAAACTCTAAAAAAGAAAGTATTAACCAAATGCAATGATGCTTTTGTTGGCTGTTGTTGCAATTCATTCTACACCTACCCCCTCCCCCATATTGCTCAAGGAAAGAATCTATAAGATAGTACACAAGTGGGTCAAACTGCCATGGACTCTACAGCTCATGAACACTTCATCAAAAGTATACTTTACCTTAAGCCTTTAATAAATCTAGGTTTATTTTTCCTTTGGAATATAAATAGCTGGACTTGTGCACTATAATAGAGATTTCATATACTAATTTAAAACTATTTATTTTAGTATAAATGCATATTACAGTGACATCATTGGAAATTAATAAGATTTTAATTATCAGCTTTTGGTATCTTATTTTTTTCTTTGGTAGGATATAGGAGAGTGAATGATTTTTGAAGATAGGAGATTTTTAAAAACTCTTTATTATGATATTTGAGCAAAGTAAATCCTTGACATTTAGAGGAGGGTTCATCCTAAGTTGCTTGTGAATCCCTTATACCATTGTTATATTTCTCAGACAAAATGTATGACATCATAATTAGAGAACTGATGGTTTTCTAGGCTCGGGGTGTTCTGAATAGCTTTGAACCAGCTCTAAAGGTATGCTGTTCAGTGTGATGCCTCAGCAAAACCAGATTATTGTGCTATGGAATTTCTAAAGAGCTCCTTATTTAGTAAAAAATCTCAAATGCTGAATGTGTGAATGCTAAGGGCATTTTGTACTTGCATGAAAGGGAATTAGTTCAGTCCAGAAAGTTTGAGACATGTATAAACATATACGCACTTAAAGCAGCTGTAGTTTATCCATTTAAAAAGAACAACACAATTACTTGAAAGATAAAAAAGTGACTTTTAGTTTGTCTTAAGTTTTTTAGATAATATTACTCTAACTTTCTGGCATAGCATTAGAATCATTCCTTACGTCTGGCACACTTTATTTTCCAGTCATAACTCTCATTGAGTCCTAAAATAACCCTATAATCTAGTCAAAGTAGATTTTCATTCTAAACAAATAAATAAATAAAAACTCATGTCCTCTTACTTGAGTGTATGTGTGTGTGTTTTCTGTAGCATATGTTTATTTCTTCTTGCTCTATTAAAATACTTTCTATATTTTAAGACCCAAATGAAATGTCTCCTTTTCTAGGAACTGTGCTCCAGTACCTGAGCCAGTTGTGGATTTTCTACATGTAATCAAAACTATCATCACATGGCACTTACCCAGTAGCATCAATCATGATTATCCATATATACGTTGCATGTCCCTTAACAGAACTACTTCTAAAGAAGAGATGATGCTTTATTAATTTTTGCATCCTCTATGACATGCAGTAAGTGCCCTGCACAAAGCAAGTTCTCAATAGCTTTGTTCAATGCATTTTATGTATTTAATAGAATCATCCAGGTCAATCAGGGCAATCATCCTGTATTAGTCTGCTCTCATGCTGCTAATAAAGATATACCCCAGACTAGGTAATTTATAAAGAAAAAGAGGTTTTATGGACTCACAGTTTCACGTGGCTGGAGAGGCCTCACAATCATGGCAGAAGGCAAAGGAGTAACAAAGGCCCGTCTTACATAGCAGCAGGCAAGAGAGCTTGTGTAGGGGGACTCCCCTTTATAAAACCATCAGATCTCCTGAGACTTATTCACTATCACGAGAACAGCATGGCAAAGACCCGCCCCCATGATTCAATTACCTCCCACAAGATTTCTCCCATGACATGTGGGAATTACGGGAGCTACAATTCAAGATGAGATTTGGGTGGGGACACAGCCACACCATATCACATCCTCACTAAGGTGAGAAGACACATGCCTATCCAGCCAGCCTAGCCAGTCACTCTGATGTTCAATGGGGTATCACATGTTAAAACTAGATTGTTCTCACACATTTGCTGAAAGACTAGTTTTAACATTTTGTAACACGTGCATGAAGTGTCTTTTCTAATTTATTTGTGTAATGTCATTAGTAGTAAATAGCTTAACTTTCTTTTACAGAGTGGACACTTTTTTAAGTTTTATTTTCTTATCTTACAAATCTTAACGTGGCAAGAAGTTCCTTAGAGCCACCCTAATACATGCTACCAGCTAAAACCTAATGTAAACAAACCCAGGGGATGTGAAAAAAAAAATGGTATATTTAGAACTACTTAAAAATAATTACAGCAAAACTCATAAAACAATAAAAAGTGATGCCAAAAACATCACATTCCTTCATCAAAACTCAATCTATCATGTGTGTTACTCTCTTGGGGTTCTGTTCTCTGTTAGAGCTAATCCAATAAACCAAATCACTAAATCAAGTTAAGGTATTAGTGAATTAATGTTTTTCTAGTTTCATGTTTTGAATATTAACAGCAGACTTCTACAATTCATCTGCCTCTCACCAATCAAGAGAACTATTTGGGGATTTTACAAGCTGTAAATTCCTTTAAAGGGCCAATACATAACTTCACATTATTTTTTATTCACACATTTAAAATGAAGAGTCAGTTTGTTTTGAAGACCAAAAATAAAATGGTAGCATTTAACTTTGTAGCATTAACTTTGTAGGATAGAATATGGAATGACTTGGCCAAATCATGTAAAATTAGCAAACTATACAATTTTTGAGAGGTTTGGAGTTTTAGATTTTGAATTTGAAAAATTCGTCTACGTAAATTCCCAGAGAAAACAACACAGAAGCCATAGCTTGTCTTTTTAAAAAGTCCAAAGCATACAAATCA
Organism: Pan paniscus; assembly: GCF_029289425.2. Classification (NCBI taxonomy): domain Eukaryota; kingdom Metazoa; phylum Chordata; class Mammalia; order Primates; family Hominidae; genus Pan; species Pan paniscus. Next base: position 157,269,089 of record NC_073249.2, read on the forward strand.
TTTCCCCAGGTCCGAAGAAAAGGAAACAAAATCTTAAAATATTCAAGAGTTTGATAAGGTAAAAAAAAGCAATTTTATAAATTTGATATTTGAATTTTTTACACTATTCATATATTTGAAGAATTATTCACTTATTTTTTATTAAATTTTTTGGGAATGAAAAATAGAACTATCTTTTAATATCACAAATGTATCAAACTACGAAGAATAAAGGAAGAAAAAGGCACAAGCAAAGCAACCACAAACGGGAGTGGTTATTGTGCTTCCTAACTTGTCATCTACATTCTGGTGTTTCAAATAATATAAAATAAATTTAAAAGAAAATAAGAAATTGGAAGGTTATCAAAGAGTTATTACAAAAGAATACAATTATTTTTCAGCTACCGTGTACAAAATATCTAGCCTCTAGGACCTAAAAAGCAATAATTAAAGTAAGAATTTCTACTTACATTTTTCTCATAAACTTACATTTCTATTAGTTTTCTGGATTAAGATATTAGACAAACAGATATCCTATTTGTATAATATCTGTAAAAAAGATCTAGCAGAATGCTACTTCAGTAATACAAGTTAATATGAATTACAGTATATGTAGAAATTATCACTTTATGTAACAAAAGCATTATAAAATGTAACAACTATAACATACTAAATTATTTGCAAAATACTTCATACTTAAACTGTTTTCCTAAGATGCAAGGGAGCAGTTCTGTTTATCACAACCACCATTAGCATTACCAAATGTCACCAGGATAACGTAATTAACAAAATGTATTCATGAATTCTATCTAAGCTATATATCTGTAGTGGATTGAATAATTGCCTCAAAAAATATGACCAAGTCCTAACTTCTGGTATCTGTGTATATAACTTTATTTGGGAATGGGGTTTTTAAATCTTGGGATGAGATCATGCTGGATTTATGGTGAGTGCTGAATCCAATCATAAGTATCCATGTAAGAGAGAAAAAGAGAAATGACATAAAGGGGAAAAGCCATGTGAAGACAGAGCTAGAAATTGGAATAATGCACGTATAGTCATGCTTCACTCAATACTGGGAATACAGTCGAAGAAATGTGTTGTTAGGCAATTTTGTTATTGTGTGAACCTCACAGAGTAAAGTGTACTCACACAAACCTAGATCGCATAGGCTACTACACACCTAGGCTATAAATCTGTACAGCAGGTTACTATCCTGAATACTGCAGGCAATTGTAACATAATGGTATTTGTGTATCAAAATTTATCTTAACATAAAAAGATACAGTAAGAATAAGGTATTATAATCTTATGGGATCACTGCTGTGTATGCCATAAGTTGCTAACCTGAACATCATTATACGGTCCATGACTGTGTAAGCCAATGATTCTCGAGCCACCAACAGCTAGGAGAGAGGCATGGAACAGATTAATTCTCTCTCGGAGCTTCAACCTGCTAACATCATAATTTCAAACTTCTGGTCACCAGAATTATGAAAGAATACATTTTTGTTGGTTTTAGCTACCCAGTTTGTGACAACTTGCTATGATAGCCCTAGAAAACTAAATACTATGATAGCATAGAACAAAGATTTGACATTAGTAATAAACACCAATACTTTTAAAATCAACTTTATTTTTACCAAATGTTATTTTATTTAAAATGTTCCATTTTAAGGTTTTGTAAAATAATAAAATATTATCATAGCATTAGCTGTCTGCCACTTGAAAGAGTCATTAGTTTATTCCAAAGGACATTCACCATCTTGTATTTTGTGTACAATATTCTAATGCAAAGCTACAGTCAACCATGCACTGCTGTTTAGGAATGTTACTTTTGTCATCAATACCGTCGGCTGACTATGGAAGTGTAAAAAAAATGAAATGTATGTATTAGATTGAATCCATTTGGAGAAAACAGAAAGATTCTGGAAAATGTATAATTGAATGACAGAAGACAGAGCATCTGGGTTCTGTTCTTGTTCTGACATTTTAAAGTCATGTGAACATAAAAGTAACTGAGTCTCAATTCATTTATTTGTAAAGTAAAACTGATAGAATTTGCCCTTCCAACTTCTTAAGATTCTCTTTGAACTAAATGACAGGTATATAAGAATGTTTTATACATTGTTGGAGTTACATACTTCAAAGTTTTCTTATTTAAATAATGTTTTTATCATAAAAACTACAAAGAAAATACACGTGTGAACCAGCGGAGGTACCCTTACAAAACTGAATTCAGCTGTCCCAAAGCAGCAGGGTGCAAAAAATAATACTTTAGACTAACAAATTTTAAATTTGAAAATGCTCTGGGCCTCAAAAGAGCATGTATATTCACTTTATCCTTGTTAATAAGCAAAAAAGGGAATAGTATAAAAGAGGTCAGTAGCCTAACCCAATATTTTTATTTTCCCATGTTGACCTGGAAAAAGTTTTATATATTGATATTTGTTTTAAACATATTTATCATTAACAAATCAAAGATTAAATTGTTAAATTAAAAATGGCATTATTAACTGTGGAAAAATACGATCTAAGTAACTTTGTAAATGAAAAGAGCCTATAACACTAAAGGCACAAGTAACCACACAGAAGCATTATCCTCTAGTTGAGAAAATAGGTTCCCACAAGAATATGATTGAAAAGTTCTGAAACCATTATACATGTATATTCGGATTTAAACATTAAAAGATGGATGGTAGATGTTGGAAACCAGTTTTCTTACTGTTGGACGGGGAGGTTACAGAGAAGCAAAAAGGGGAGGCTAGAATGATCCACGCAGTAATGGATTAGAGTTGGAAAGAGTATGAACTCATGTTTGGCTGATACAGACACAGATGGTTACAAACAGAAATATTTCTGAATATGTGTATCTATACATTTTAGTATACACACATATATTTCCTTGCTTTGTCAGCGGAGAGGGCCTGGAAGCAATGACACTCTTGCCGCAATAGTACACCTAGTGTCCTGATCTTGGTTTTTAATACAATTCTTTAATAAAAAGAACCAGAGGCGAGGCACGGTGGCTCATGCCTGTAATCCCAGCACTTTGGGAGGCTGAGGCAGGCGGATCACCTGAGGTCAGAAGTTCAAGACCAGCCTGGCCAACATGGCGAAACCCCGTCTCTACTAAAAGTACAAAAATTAGCCGGGCATAGTGGCAGGTGCCTGTAATTCCAGCTACTCAGGAGGTTGAGGCAGGAGAATAGCTTGAACCCGGGAGGCAGAGGTTGGAGTGAGCCGAGAGCGTGCGATTGCACTCCAGCCTGAGTGACAAAAGAGAAACTCTGTCTCAAAAAAAAAAAAAAAAAAAAAAAAGAACCAGAGATCCTTGGAGAAATGGCTAATTCTAAAATTGGAGCAGAAAATAAATACAAGATAAGCCTGGAGTATCTTGTACTGTCCATGAAGCAAGAAAGTTATTACAAGAAAAAAGCATGGGGAAAGTCAAAGGGGCATAGGAGCCAAATGAAGAGCAGTGAATAGTGAAAGCTAGAACAAGGTGTGCTATACAATAGACAAAGTAGTATTGGATTATAACTCAAAATATAAAGTCAACATCAATGAGTCCATACTGATATAGATGGTACTTTATCTCTCTTGCCTTCCTCTCAAAAGCCTACTCTAATTATGAGAACAAAAATAACACAATCCCAGTTAAGGACTATTCTAAAAAAACACCTGTGCACTACACATCACAACTGTCAAGGTCATTGCAAATATGCAACATTGAAAACCTGTCAGAGCCAAGAGGAGCCTATGGCAACAAGATGACTAAGGGCAATGTGGTATCCCGGATATCCTGGATGATTCTCTGGGACATAAAAAAGGATGCTAGGTAAAAACTAAGGAAGTCTGAATAAAATATGGACTTTAGTTAATAATATCTCAATAATAGTTCATTAATTGTGACAAATGTATTATACTAATACATGATAATAAAGAGGAAATTGGGTGTAGGGTTATATGGGAACACCCTGTAATATCTTTGCAATTTTTCTATAAATCTAAGTGTATTTTAAAATAAAATTTAATAAATTTTTTTAAGAATTGTTTTGCCTGACCTGTAAGGTAAAGCCTAGAGGTGGAGTGGCTCTAGACTTAGTCTAATCTGTGTCTCAAAATATCACAAGGAACTAGGTAGCTTCTATCTGCTCATTCTGCTCAAAGTGGCAGTTTATTTTCTATGTGTCTTCTTAGGAGTGAGTAAACGTTTTTTGCAGACCTCCTTTCAAGTCTCAGAACTGGGTTTAAACCAATCTTTGGCAAAGAGACTGGAATGGCAATGTTTGAGCTAGAACAACCATGATTTATCCTGGAGGTGAAAATAGATTTATCCTTCCCCAGGACTTGTGGGGAAGGAAAGATAACCAAATAAAATTGGAGCTCTGCCAGCGAGGAAGAAAAAGGGACTGGACGGCAAGCAGATAACCAGCTATGTCTGCTGCCATCCCAGAACCAAGGAATTGGGAGCCAAGGCTATATAACCCAAGCTTCAACTTCTATTAGTTTTCACTTATAGTATGTTGCTTCTAATTTGTCACATGTGACTCCCTGATGAATATTATTTTCTAAAGCTTATATAATCAGAGATCTTATTATAGATTTTATTTATAATGAGTTTTAAAGATACTGGCAAATAGCTTACAAAATGGCTTAGGACATAAAGACTAGAGTTCATTTTATGTTCTATCTAGTCCCCTGTTATAAATTACATAAATTATCTCATGAGAATAGAAGGTTTCCAGTGCAGTTAGCCTGCACATATGCTCACAGACTAAAAGAAAATTGCAACAAGATAAGTGGCAAGAAAGTTGCCAGTCTGCATCTTCAGATACACACAATTATTTTTGGCACATGGAACAAAAGGAAAAGAACATGTACCACAAAGAAATGGGTGTAAACTCCAACTATATTCCATCCTACTTGTGTGATCCTAGACCTATTACTTATCCTATCTGGCCCTTTTTTTTTATTGTAAAACTGAGATAATGTCTACCTCATTCCTGTGTGGCATACATCAGCTAGTGGTACACATACATGCTGTTTTTCTTTTTTCTACTTTATAGGGATTCTTCCTAGAGCTTCAGTCACATTTGAGCCAATTATTATGCTTCATTTGTCGTGCTAGGTCAGTTAGGAAATGTATGAACAAAATATATGAATTCCTTGATGACCTGAAATAGTCTGAAACAAGTGGATATTTAAAGAAAGTAAGAGCCTCAAATGGGACTAAAGTGAATAATGTTCAGTAGAAATATTTGGAACATGAAATCTGTAGAATGCTGGATTATTGACTTTGCTGATGGGATCTTTGATTTAACTAATTGCATCCAATATCCTTTTGTATTGAGAAACATTTTTGGCTGGAAACATGTTGGAATGTGTGATGGTTAAATTTATGGGTCAACTGGCTAGATCATGGTGCCTATATATTTGATCAAACATTATTCTGTGAAGTTGCTTTTTGGATGAGATGAACATTTAAATCAATGGACTTTGAATAAAGCAGATTACATTTCATAATGTGGGTGGGCCTCATCTGATTAGGTGAAGGGCTTCATGGAAAATGATTGACTTCCCCTAGCAAGAAGGAATTCTGCCAGTAGACTACCTTTGGACCCACACACTCTTCCCTGAGTCTCCACAACCTACCCTATCCTGTGAGCAAAACCTCTGCAATCATGTGAGCCAATTTCTTAAAATAAATCTCTCTCTAGATAGATAGATATATCTAAATATATATATTCATATATCAGGCCATAATTGTACTACTGATTTTGCCCAAGATCTTGCCATCACTACTTATTTTAGTTTATTTAAACCAGATCAAAACATACTTTCTGGTATTTTACCATAGACTATATTCCTGAAAGTTTAGTCTCAGGATCATAGGTAAATGAAGCTTCATTACCTGACCCTATAGCAACAGAGTAGGAAAAGCCCACACCTCATTAGAAAGCTGGAATTTAGTTACCTGTGACTAAACCCATCTTACCAGATATGCATTAGCAGACAGGACAACACATTCGGTTTTAAATCGATTCAAGTATATATTAGCAGGATTTTGCTCAACAAATCATTTTATGTCACTTTAAAAATTCTGTTTGGTAGATGAAAGGAGTCTCTTAGAATATTCTCTAGTGATTATTTTGAGAGGTAGTTGAGTCTTTCTTGTTTCCACTCTCCCTATTTTCTATTACTATGATTTAAATGAGATCACAAATACTTGGAAAGGTGCAAACTGCAAAGAAAATGATCATATTGCTGCATGGTATTGCATGATGCTAATTCTTTGAATTAATATCCTAGTACTATATTTTGAAGTTACACGTAAATGGCCATCATGTGAAATAGATGTCCATCTAGAAGAATGTCCCTCGGATAGCTCTACTTTGTATCTTCACATCCATTCTGAAATCTGCCACTTTGGGGTTTCAAATCAATAAATTTTTTGAGTCAACAGCAATTTATTGAGATTTGTTATGGATCAGGCATTTTCTTAGGTGCTAGAGACATTATGCTTGATGCCAGGATTCAAATTCAATCTGGAAGATGTATTGCTCAAATTATAGCTAGTGAGACCAGTCTCATTTAATGGAAATTTTTTATTTATAGCATATGGTAGAAACCTAGAAGAGTGGGAAAACCATATGTAATAGTAGATACTATTTATTGGTTTTTTATTTTGTTTTAGGCAACATATTAAGGTCTTTACATATATTATCTGTAACTCATGTAATGATTCTTCAGACAGGTATCCTTGTTCTATAGATAAAGAACCTGAGATTCAGCAAAATTGAATAACCCATCCAAGGTTAGCTAGAATGTGGTGGAATAAGATTAATTCCCAGGTCTATCTAACCCCTGTATTTTACTCCTTCTCCTAGTCCTCCCCTCCATTAATATAGACACTGAAACTATGTTTAAAATTGAAAGATAAACCTAAAAGTAAATGTCATAAGACACTTACCATCACATATAGACTTATTTTTATTTGATCATTCATTTGATTACTGCTCCAGTAAGAGGGGAAAATATTAGAAAATGGAAACTTGTAAAGTGAATACTTATTGGCTTTGATTTTTCAGTTATATAAAATCATCAGTTAAAAATTTGAATTAATATCTGAAGTTAATCATTCTCTGCGTGCCTCACCAACACAGTAAGTGACTGACACCAGATTGTTCTCACTCAATACACTGAAATTAGCTCTATGTACACCAAATGCAGCCAACTGACACCAGTGAAAGAGGAGAAAGAGGAACATGGCTCACTTTATAACCACACACTGCACAATGAATCTGAAGTCCATTTGTGGGTGAACTTGTGGGAATTCATTTGATATCATCTGCCATCCATTTTGCTCTCAAAATAGGTACAAGGAAATGTTTAAAAGTAAGTTTTAATTCTAAAGGAGAAGACAAGTGATTTAGCTTTTAGCTAAATCTTGTGACAGATTTTTCCAATATTCAAATGATTGACTTCCAGTTCACTTGAAAGAAAATAGTTTGTCCCACTTAAAGCTTAACATGTATTTATAACCACAATTTAGTTATAAAACAGGTTCTCTTTCTGCGACACTTCCATGGATACTATTGTTTACATCAGGTGGTTTATCATCAGAATTTAGAGCATGTTATTATGTACCAGCTTGCTTATGCCTCAACTGACCTCTGTGAAGAAATAAGTATTATCAGATTTACATGCAGGAATCTAGGCACAGGGACATTACATTATGGTGAGACAGCTGTTGCACAGTCATTAACAATAAAGGCTCTGGAGCCAAATTTCCAGGGTTTTGTTCCGGTTTAATCACTTAGTATGCTGTGTGACCTTGATCAAGTTATCTAACCTCTACGGATTTTTAACTTTTTATACAAAAAGGGTAGTGACACTAGTATTGCTGCAAAGAGCAAAGGAGATAATCTTCTTAAACTGGTTAGAATAACGCTGCTGCTCTTCTTATAGTGGACTTGCCTGCGAACAGAAAACAAGAAGTCTTATGCTTTAAAGCACCTGGGCAGTCCTTCTGCAGATGCAGACTCACAGGTATCATTGTCCTGTGAGTGATTAAGGATAATTGTATAAAAGATTCACTTAAAAAGTAATTAAATTCTCACATCAAATCACACAAGCTACTTTATATGAGACAGTTTAACAGTCTAAGAGTAGGCAATCACTCACTGGGTATGTTATTAAATGTTTTTTAATAAAAATATGTGCTTTATTGTAAAAGCTCAGGAAGGTTAAGGAAAAGTGACTGGAGACTTAAATGGTATAATTGTAGTTAAGTATTTTCAAGAGGTAAATGCTGGGATATCTGTACAGTCTTCGTAATACACCGTAATATATTATTGAAGTGCCATCTGGCAGACTGAAATGTTGCCGAAATGAGGAATGCCATGCATCATTTCACCACATCTGACATGCTGTGAAGTCAGTACAAGTTAAACTTTACTAAGAGTGGTTGTGTCCATTAGCACAGTTAGGAAAGCCAAGGCAGGGAAAATAAGGTTGTAAAGTTAGTACTTGCAGCAGAGTAACCACTATTGAAAAATATATGAGTTACTAGGATGCTGTTGTTTCAGTAGTGGCTGAAGGCCAGACTTCCTGGCTTTGAAACCCAGCCCCATCAGTTATCAACTGCAGATCTTCAGCAAGTTGCTTAACATTATTTGTTTGTTTTTTGTTTGTTTTTTGAATGGAGTCTCTCTCTGTCGCCAGGCTGGAGTGCAATGGCACGATCTCGGCTCACTGCAAATTCCGCCTCCTGGGTTCAAGCGATTCTCCTGCCTCAGCCTCCCGAGTAGCTGGGATTACAGGTGCCCGCCACCATGCCTGGCTAATTTTTGTATTTTTACTAGAGACAGGGTTTCACCATGTTGGCCAGGATGGTCTCGATCTCTTGACCTCATGATCCACCTGCTTTAGCCTCTCAAAGTGCTGGGATTGCTTAACATGCTTGTGTCTTAGTTTCTTCATTTGAAAAATGGAGACATTGATAGTGCCTGTCTCATAACACAGCTGTGAGGTTTAAATGAGTTGGTCTATATTCAATGTTTAAAGAAGTTGCCTGATATATAGTAAACAGTAAAAAAAAATGATCATTTTTACAAAACACTAGGTATAGTAATGTCATCTTCTATGTATGTTAATAATAAAAGGGACTGATGAAAAACTCTTCATTTTTTCATATAGTTTAGGTAGCATGTCTTCCAGGTTGAGTAAGAGTCAGCCAAACAAACAGGTAACAAAGTCACTGAGGAGAGAAACAGCATGAGTGGATTCAATGCAAGGTGATGATTTGACCACATCTAGGTTTTAGAAAGATACCCGTTAGCACCAGAGACTATGACTTGGAGGGGAAAAATATGAGTGGCAGAGAGATCAGTGAAGATGCAACTGGAATATTTCAGCCTAGAGATTATGAGGATCTGGACTAGTATACTAATAACAAGATAATAGCGTGAGTGTGAAAGTCTGTACGGATGGAGTATAGACAAGACTTAGTATAGAATATAGGAATGGAAGGAGAGGGAAAATTCAATATGAAGCCCCAAGAGGCAGGTAATAAAAGTAATTCCAAAGCCATTTCAGAATGGTTAGGAGCTGTAACAGAATTGTTAGCATCAAAGCAGAGCCGTCCTAGGGGCTACTTTGAAGAAGAAAACATGAGAATACTTATGTGATTGTTTATATCTGGAATGCTTGCCAAATAAAACTGGTCCCAGTAAACACTAAAAGTTACTATAATCCTTTTGGAAAATAAATTAATGGTACATATAAAAAGTCATAACATTGTTCATAATCTAACATGCTAGAGTTTTTCTTCTAATAAATTATCTCAATGAGTTTACAGTAAGGGGATAAAGAGCGGCGTACACAAAGATGTAATTTGGTAATTACTAATAATGGGGAAAATGTCTGTGTATATCTGTTTAGACTAGATGGGTATGTAGTATGTCAACTTCATTGAATGTTATACGGACAGTAAAAATTAATATTTTAATAACTCCTACCAATTATTGAGTTCAATATATTAGACACTCTATTTTATCCATCCATCTCAATATACCACAATATGAATTGTCATCTCCATTTCAAAAGGAAAAAAAAATACCTGCAGAAAATTAAGAAAACTTCCCAAGGTCTCTCAGCTTATGAGTGGCAAAGACTCAGGAGATATTGCCTAGGGATAGATTGTGTTAAGGGAGTTAAGGTCAATTGTGTGTATTCATGGTTGTAAGAAGTTCCCAGCCTCTGCTTCCACAGATGGGAAATAACAGAACATAGATTCAGACTCAGATCGGGTTTACCTGACTGCAAAACCTGTGTTCTGAATATCCAGCTCACAAATTATTGTTTAAATGACAAAAGATGAAAATCATGCCCAGTCTCTGATTTCAACTGTAAATATGTACACCTAAAAGGCAAATAAAAGAAGACTACATGAGAAATGAAAACTGCTGTGTTTTGTAAGTTTTAAACATTTCCTTATTGTTGCAATTTGGTGTTACAAAAACAGAGCATTTAAAAACAAGAGGATATTAAGGTTAAGAAAAAAATGAGAATCATATGAGAATACTTATGTATTTTATAGTATATCTCACACACCCAAATCTTTTGCTGACACCTTAAACTGTCAGTATATTTTTGAAAATCAATATCTCCTATTTGCTGAGGAATAAATTTGAAATATCCCTTCAACAATTTGTGATTGGTTCTAAAAGCAAAACTATAAAAACAATAAAAAACAATACAAAGCTTGTGTTACATGTCCAAATATTGTTTTGTTATTACTAAATACGTTTGGATTCTACTGTAGGTTGTTCATGACCTTACTTTATTGTTCACGAATTTGCTTATAATAGAATATGACTTTTTAATTTCTTAATTAAATTCTAATAATGAGATTTCTTAATAATTCAAGTTTTAAAATGTTCTTTTTTATGTTTCATTACTTAGCCTGTCTTCCATGCTATACACTACAAATTCAAACAAATTTAATTCTCTGGAACTGATTCTCTGAAAAACCTATATACAGAATTAAACAAATATTAATTAGAAACATTTGTTTAGAAGTGAGATGCATGGCCAGGATCAGCTATATTTGAACTTTTACAATATATGAGAATTAAACTTGCATTGTGTGGGTGTGTTTAAAATATTTATGTAAAAAGAAAAAATGCTAAAAACTTTTAGATATTAGAAGGTAGCATTCAAGTGTCAGGATTCCCAGGTTTGGATCCTAGCTTTGCCTTTTAAGACCTGGGGAAAATTACTCATCTTCCCCAAGCACTCATCCACACGTTCCTTATTTGTAAAACTGGGAATATAAATTTTTCTTTTTCCCAGATATGTTGTGAAGCTTAAGTACTTGTATGTGTCAGGCATATACTGAATTATATCTGGTAAATGAAAATATTAGCTGTTATCGCTAGATATAAAAGTGAGAGGCTTAGCATTTCTACTCCTATGATACGTTCTTAAATTTCCACAATTTCCCCTAAATGCTCAGCTATGCTTCAGCCAAAATCTTAACAGAAAGAAAACAGCCATAAATTCAGTCCTGCACTCAAATCAGGCGATCTTCGCCAGCTAGATGGAACATTTACAATAGAGTTTGGCTAGCATTAGGTACTTTTAATGTAACGACTTAAAGCTTAAAAGTTATGAAAATATTCAAGTGTTTCTAAAAAGTCAGCTTTTTTCGAGTAAAAAAAATATATGCACTCACTCTTTCTTTTCTAATTATTTTGTTTGTCTGAATTACAATACAATCTGCCTGAATTTGAGAGGCAGATCCATTTTAGGCAATGTTCTTATGTTCTTTTGAATCAGCAGACTTTACGTAAAAATTTAATTTCATTTAAAATTTTTATTTAAATGGAATGTCTGCACCTTTTTACAAACTAAAGAGATACAGTACATGTGTTGTGGGTGGTATGTGTATATGTGTGTGAGGGAGGGGAAAGAGGAAAGATAAAACGAGAGAGTTAGGACTAAATTTATGGCAGAGTTCTGTTTACTTATGCTACCCTATAGCAAGCAGCACAAAGTAATGTAATTGCCTTTATTCTCCTGTAGACTATAAGGTGAATGAGACTAGAGATCAATTCCTTCCTCAACACTGGACATAGTGCCTTGCACATAGGGAACTTAATTAGATTAATATATTTTTGAATAAATGTATACAAGGCAAAAAGAATTAAAAAAGAGGAAATAAAAGAAGAAATGTAATGGGGGAGGGAGTTTTTGTATTACTGAGGTAAAACAGTAGACCAACCTTGAAGAGAGCGTCTGCAGATGGATGTGATAAGCTTGCTAATGACTCATTAATAAGAATAAAAAAAGGCCACTCCTTGCTTCATCTGATTCTTGTTTATTCTGATTGGATGAAGAAATGGATAGGTAAGTACTCACCTGATCATCAATCCTGAATCACATATTAGATTTCTGGTGAATTTCCAGATAATATAGAAAAATAAAAATATTTACCTTGGTGATATTGGATTATGTAAAACTGTGGAACCATAGAGTTGTGAAAACACTAAGGACCAGGTTTATAAATGCCCTTATAGTAAATCCATCACGGAAGCCATCGGTTTTACTACAATTTTCTATAGGGAGATTATTTGAGGACCATATGGCCTTCCTTCGAAGTATGTGTGATGTATGTTTGCAGGGCAGAGAGATTTTTCCTCTTGACATCTATGAGGAAACCACTGTTCTGTCAAATAGCTTCTTATTCCCACCCTTTTTATGAAGTGGCAACCCAAAAAAATTCTCAGACACTTTAGATACTGATATGAACAAATTGAACTAAAATGTATATTCTGTGGAAGGTCTTCCACAGTAACTGAACATCTCATGTTTGTTTGGCATTGATTGTCACGTTTTTGTTTCTGCCTGCTTATTGTCAGGAAATCTTTGAAAAGTTTCAAGAGATACAGCAAGCAAACTCCTATAATTGGCTTGGCACAGGGTATTCCTCTGGTATGTAATCCAAAATCAATGATCAATGTTTTAATAGGATTTTTTAGAATTAATTTTTCCAATTTCAATTCATCATCATCTTTATCGAAAATTAAACTTTATGTGTAGCTAAGGTATTCTATATTTAAAAAACAGTTATACTTTCTAACAATTGCTTCTCAATAATAGTAATAATAATACTTGTCTCTGACATTTTATAGCATGTTTTATATTTTTTAAACTTTTTTCAACATTAATTATTTCTCAATCCTTACCTCTCTGTGAGATTAAAGAACTCAGAGAGGCTAAATTTCTACAAAGATTACTTCCTGTATGAATTTTTTATGTCTAAAGCTCATATTTGATATCAAGCCTGGACTAAAGAACTGGCTGGAACCAGAGACTATCTAAAAGAGCCTAACAATACAATATAGGCAGATGCAATTAGCCTATGGCTGGCATTGGGATTAGCTGGACACACCAGTTAGAAACCTACTACTTTCTAAATGCCCCAAAGACATGAAAAGCTATTTTTATGTGATGCTACAGTCTCTGTTATATATGTTTCACTTGTCATGGTAGTGATTTGTGGAAGAGGCTTTCCAATCCCCATTGTTGCGGACCATTTTTGGAGTACAGTAGGTCTTACTTAGCACAGGATATAATTGTGAGCTGTTGCATTTATTGTTAATATTATTAGATTTTGCTGATCCTGGTTGCCAACTAATTCTTTTAAGTACTTTGGAGGAATACAACATAACACCATGAAAGTAAGATTAAGATGTTAACTTGTTTGAGCACCTACCACGTGCTATATCACATTTAATACTGAATAACTTGATGATATAGACATTATTAGCCCCAGTTTATAGATCAGGAAACTTAACCATGCCTCCTGACTTTAGCTTATAATCTAGTTGGAACTATACCACACAGAACAATGAAATTTGTTACCTATATTTTGGGGAAATTTTAGGATATTATCAGTAGCTTAAAGAAACAGTGGAATCTTCAAATTGCAGATGATTATACTAATGATATTATGAACAGAAAATATTTGTAGATATTTCATGGATAATATTTTTTCCTACATTTTCTTCCTTACAACTGTGGAGGCAGTGGCTTTCATTGCAGAAGGAGAGGATAAATATAGCCGAGGACAAAGAAGCTATTGCCCAGGCTTGAATTTCAAAATAGAGTGTTTAATGTCATTCTCTGACATAATAGTCAGAAAGCCAAACACTTGCTGAGAGATTTTTCTTGAAATTTCAAAAGCTGGACATTATGTATCAAGCTAGGAGAAATAGGCATAGATTGTGATTATTAGCCACAGACTACAAAAGAGTGGTTGATGTAGTATCTGATTTCCCACCCCAAGGGAAACAAGTGTTTCACCATCTAGAAAAAGAGAATGATTCAAAGTAAGCCAAACTATAGTGTGAATCCTAGTGGGTGCCTAATAAGGGGCCCATCACTAGGATTAAAAGTTCAGGGTGGGTATGGCAGAAACATCCAAATATTAATAGTTTTAATAGCATCCCTTTTCAAGTTTGTGCTTCTCTTCCCAAAATACAACCCTGGAAGTCTACAAACCTCTAAGAACATCTCAGATTTACAATTGGTCTGAGCAACAAAGTGTCCATTTAGAGACTAAGGGAGATCTCTACATACATGGGCCAGGGGACTCACTCCCGATTGGATTCTTCATACCCTAGTGAGACATGAACGTGTCTGAGCTAAATGTTTCTGATGTGAGCATGAAGTGCTGAAAGGGTGGAAGGATTTGAAAGGATGGAGAGTTCAGATAAGAACATAAAATATAGATACCTGAGTGATTAGTAGTCCTGGCAGATGTACGGAAATTTTAAGGACAGTTTCAGTGAGGTCAGTTGATCCAGTGGTTGGACACCTCAGCAGAGGCCAGAGACAGCAGAGGAAGAGGATGGCACAGGGAATAAGTACCCCTCCCACAGCATGTCTCTCTCTCTCACACACACACAGACATACACACACACACACACACACACACACCCTTTTTATGAAGTGGTAACACAAAAAGTTCTCAGAAACCTTAGATATTGATATGAACAAATTGAACTAAAAATGTATATTACATGTATATTACATCACATGCGCGCGCACACACACACACACACACACACACAGACCCCAGCAGGAGCAGCAGCACCAACTGCATAGGGAAGAAGGAAAGAAGAACATACTGTCTCAGACATGAAGCAACTTGATAAGTTTGTCAAGGAAACAGAAATCTAACAAGTACAGAAATTAGGCCTTGTGAAATACCTTGATATCAGTTATAGATTTTTTAAAGCTATATTTTGTCACATCAGAATTTGTGACAGTGACTATAAATTTAAACCTACTAAACTATAAATTAAAAACCTCTAGACTTTAATAGTTTAGAAAATATTTCCATTCATTTATCTCATTTGATTCTTATGACCAAATGGTGAGATAGATATTAATAATTTTTCTTCATACAGATGAAAGAAACAAGGCTTACAAAAATTATACAGCCTGTTTCAAATTTCCTCACTATTACTTGGCATGGTTAGAATCCATATTTAGGTTTTACAATGTCAAAGCTCATACTTTATCCACTATATTGCATTTGTTTTATTTTATATTTATCTATTCAATTTACAAAACTACATGCTTAATATATTATTTCATATAATTTAGAATATAGGCCTGATCACATTATGCCTGATAAAGTATGATGTGTCTATAGGTTAGTCATTAATTTCACGTCTGGTTTATTCTTTTTTTGCTATTCATTTATTCTTCAAATAAATATTTACTGAATAGATAATGTATGTTAAGAGCTAGGTATGCAAAAAAAATAAGATGCCATTTCTGATAAAATAATGGTCATCTTACTGAAAAAGAGACACATCAACAATTAAAATATAACATGGTCAGTCTTACAGTAGAAATGTATGTAAATCACTTTCAAAACACAGAGGGAAAAAAACCACTAACTTTCCCTGGGATGGAAGGAGGCAGAAGGTATAGAAAGCCTTCATGGAGAAAATGACATTTGGAACTACAACCTAAGGAATGAATAGAAGGAATTTTTCAGTATTTCTAGCAAATAATAAGGCTTGGGCAAGACAGGGTATATTTTTAGAGCTCCTGATAGCTCAGTGTGGCCAGAATATCAAATGCACATAGGAGGGTGTATTAGTCCATTCTAACACTGCTATAAAGATACCTGAGACTGGGTAATTTATAAAGAAAAGGGTTTAATTGACTCACAGTTCCACATGGCTGGGAGGCCTCAGGAAACTTACAATCATGGAGACAGGTGAAGGGGAAGCAAGGCACGTCTTACATGGCAGCAGGAGAGAGAGATAATAATAGGGAAACTTCCAAACACTTTTAAAACCATCAGCTTTTCCAAGAACTATCACAAGAACTATCATGGCTCTCCCTCACTATCACAAGAACAGCATGGGGGAAACCACCCCCACAATCCAATTACCTTCCATCAGATCCCTCCCTCAACACGTGGAGATTACAATTTGAGATGAGATGTGGTCGGGGACACAGAGCCAAACCTTATCAGAGGGTGAGAGCAGAACAACTGTGTGAATATGTTATCCACATCAAACAGCTGGGGCACAAGGAGTCAGTGATGGTTTAATCAGGAGAAATGTCCTATATAGGCCTGTATTTCACAAAATCTCAAGATGGGAGGACCCCACAGAGGTGAGACTGAAGGAAGAAAAGTCCAAAGGAAGTGAGGGATCAGTGAGGTCCACTCAGGGCCCACTGGAATCAGGCACAGGAGACATTAAAGAGTCCTGAACTGGGGAACTGTTGTGGGTATAATGAGAGAAGAGGAAAATGAAAACTATTTAGAAATTGGAGATCATAAAATTAGAAGAAAAAGCATATGCTCATAAGGGAAGAAAGAAGTAGAATATTTTAAGTTTGGATGCGTAAGTAATATGAAGACAAAGAGAAGGGATTTAAGAAGGAAGCCATTTCCTATCAATCAGAAAAACACTCTGTTATATTATACCACATTTTACTACTTGCATACTTACAAATATTCCAAGGGCACAACAGATATCTAGATATGCAAACATGTACAACATATTTCTTCAGGTAAGTATACTGAATGCCAGAAAAAACCTCTACAAATGTCATTATTTAGATATAAATGTGAAACAGCAAGAACATTTTGGGAGTTACTAGAGTCACTTGAATTCTATATCGTTCCTCAGAATTCGGAAAATAGAAAATCCAAAGTTTAACAATAAATGGAATTTCTTAGAATCTCAGCTTTTGATGCTAAATAATCAACAAAGGGTAGTATTTTAAAGAATTAAGGCGCAAATATTACAGCCTTAAATAACACTCAAAATGCCTAGAATAAACTTTGGTAAAATGCCTTTTTTACATCAACAGTTCAGTTTTCAAAATCGACACTGATGTCTACTTAGCTGAAAGATTTATTTCATTCTTCAATTATGATAATAATAAATAACAGTTATCAAGAGTTACTGGAATAATTTTAAGTAAATGGTATGCAGTACCTCACTGAATTCTCCCCCTAGGATCCCAGAAAAACAGAGAGGCCCTCAGCTGCTGGCGAGTCCCTGCTGCATCCAGTCCCCCACCACATTGAAAATCTCCCCAACTCACAGTTTTCATGCCAGACACCCTGAAGACTGGAAGAGGCTTAGGGAGCCCCATTTTGCCATGTACCATCAATAAAGTCATCTGTCCCTGCCCCATCCCCCGCCAAAATGAGAATTTTTTTAAGTCGAGGGGAAACTATTGGGGATCTTCTAAAAGGAAAATTAATTCTACAAAGAAGGCATTTACAAAGATTAGTCTGACAGATGGTGACAGAAACTAAAGTCAGAGAGACCAATTACAATAATATTTAAGTTCTTACACATAGGGAAGGAAGGACAAGGAAAGAAGTCTTTTAAGTAGGTCAGTATTTTAAATTGACAAAAATTTAAATTAATTTTATTTCAGTATTTTGACTTATCCTCTAACATCTGGAGGTAGTAAAGCTGGTTGAGTATCAGACTAGCTCTTGGTACTTTCACTATTTAACAACAGTAGATTTAAGTCTACAGTAAATCTCAATTCTTTACAGATTTACAGAAATTTATAGTCTCTTCATTTTAAGAATCATTTTTATAAGCCAGATTTTTAGTAGCTGATTTTGTCTATGACATAAAAGAAGCAAAAGCAGTCTCTTGTGCAATGTTTAAGATAAACAATGAAACAGTTTGCTAATTAAAAGTCTTACAAGGATATATTTCTTGGTAATAGTTTATGTAGTTCTTTCTGAACTCACTGGTGGCTGTCTGTGTCATTCTGACAGGGTCCGTGGCCTTCATTTAACAGGATGCAAGTGTTTTATCACATGTTGTACTTCCAAGAAATGTTTACTGTGATAGCTCACAACTTATTCTTGACATCTGCAGACTCTTTCAAAGTATCTCTTTTTGTGTTTATGTTGCAAATTAGTATTGGTATCATAGATACTTATACACATGATGGGAATTATTTTCATAATGACACAATTTGTAAATATATTACACTATGTGCAAGTTATATACTATTTATCAACTTTTTAGAAGCTTTGCATTTCATCTAGCCTGATCTATGCAAATGGTAAAGGCATCTTTGGAAAGATTAGAATATTCTACAACACAGAATTTTTCTGATGTAACAAAACTTTCCTGGATTCCTCTATCTCTTCAACAAAAGAGAAAGGTACTTTTTTAGTCTATAAATTGTTTATGCTTCCCTTTTGCTCCTTGAATTGGCACAAAGATCTTTAATGATTACATATTTTCATTCTTTTGTTAAAAAATCATATTTGCTCACAGAGTAAATATGGTGAGGATTACATAAAGAAAAGTATATATATTATGCCTAGATGAGTTCCTCAAATAATAGTAGACCCCCAATAAATATTAACTCATTTCTTCTCCTTTTATTCCATTTGAATACAAATTCATTTTGAAGTAGTTTTGTAAATGTTTGAGAGAAAGCATTTCAAAATATCAGGAAGATATAACTGTGTATCAGTCTAGCAGTTTACAATCAATGAACATGGATGGAACATTTTGTATAACATTTTGCTATATGTACAGTGCCAAAAGAGAAGATGATAGTAGAGGCTTCCTCTAGGAAGTGATCACTGAGTTGAAATTGGAAGATAAAATAGGAGTTAACCAGGTAAAAAGAGAAGTTAATGAGAACAACACAGGCAAAGGGCCTGAGGTGGTAGGAAACAAGGCCTTTTCTAGTCTGAAAGAACACTCACATTTGTGGACACTGAGGAAGTGAAGCTGGAGTGTAGATAATAGCTAGACTTACAGGAATCCATGTGTTTTCCTATGCCTCATAAGAAAACATATTAATTTTTGTCTTTATCTCAAAAGAAATTGCAAAGCAATAAATTGTTTTAACTGGGGAAGGGGTAAGATGATTCAATTCGTATATCTAAAGTATTATTTCTAAAGAATTATTACGGTAATAGTGTGTTAGATTGCTTTTCCTAATTAAAATTACTTAATCTTCACAATATTTATGTGAGATGGGTATTATGTTCACTTTTAGGATAAGTTATGATGTAGAGAATTAAAATAACTTTTCTGAGGTCACCTAGCTAAAAAGTAACCGAAAACAAATTTAAATCCATATCTTTGGTATTACTGAAATTCAACTATGCATGCTACTAAACCACAGCTGTTGGCAAAACACAATTTTGAGAGACATTTGATAAAATAAAATTTTGAAGGCCAGGGCAGCAGATGGCAAGGGAATAACGGAGGTTAGGCAACAAAGAGTAGTAAAACTTCTAAGTCTTCTAGAATAGAAGACCCCCAAAATAACCTCAAATATTTTTGTCTAATGGGATAACAGAGAAATAAATTTTAAGGAAATAATAATTCTTTCCACCTTTGCCTCTGAAACTAATTTTTTGCTGATCAGCCTGGAGTTCACTTTCACAAAACTATAGCCGATGTCAACTGGATATTTAGGATGAGAGAAGTAAGCGATTCCAAGCATTGACAAGTACAAAACCAGCCATCCTAATGAGCCATATTCATCAAAATGAGTAAGTCTTTTCATCTGCTGCAGATTACCCTAGAGTTGTGTTTTTCTCTGCCGTTTTGCTTATTTAGCTGGGCACAGAAGATATTCATTAAGAGGCAGAACTGGCAGTCCCAAATACCTTTCTGTCTTGGAGAGGCCTTGCATACATACTGATAATTGGTGTGATGAAATGAACCCCTCAGAAAGTCTTTGTGTGGATAATATCACCCTTTGTCAATCAAAGAAAAAAACTGAGAGATAGTGCAATGCAGCCCTATTTGTACCCATAAAACAATTCAAATGACTTTGCTCAACCCCAAGTTTGTTGACAAATCTGTAGCTGAAAATAACAAATAATGCCTATATTTTATATCATTTCCCCAATTGGGGGTAAGTTGTTTTTCTGTTAAAAGAGGAAGTGAGAAATTATAAAATAATTATACATTGGCATAATAATTCTTGAACATAAAACACAGTCATTTTAAACACAGCAGTCTTACTTGTCTCTGTTTTACGTACTGGAGTTCTTTGTAATATTTTACTGGATAAAAGCAGTCCCCAATTATAAAAATGTTATAAATATATATAATATATATTATAATATATATAATATGTATTATAATATATATAATATGTATTATAATATATATAATATGTATTATAATATATATTATATATAATATATATTTTATATATATATATAAAAATGTTGAAAACCACTGACCTAGTGGTGACTGTGTTACCCTTGAAAGTAGGAGTCCAACTAATTTCCCAAGAACACCTAAGGAAGTAGCAACATAAATAATCTAATCTATTTACTTCTGAAGAATTTAATTAATTAGATTATATTTCATATTTTAGTGATTCCATTTATTAACAAAACAAAAAATTTATTTGTAAAAGTAGCATAAGTAAACAGAACTCTGCCACAAATTTAGTCTTAACTCTCTCGTTTTATCTTTCCTCTTTCCCTTCCCTCACACACAGATACAGTAGATCTGAGCAAAATTAAAATATATAAGGTTTTGAATATGAAAGGGAATTTAAGGCTTTATGAATTGATAGTTATCTCAAAAATTCTTAAGTATGTCCATTCCTAAAATATAAAATGCTCCATAAATCCTCCAGATATTATAAAAAAATAAAATTTTATTTTATAACTAAACGTCAGTGCTTGAAAGAAACTGTTTAACCAAACTAAAACTGATTTGTTTAGATATTAGATATTTAGATTAATATCTAAATTTTAATATGAATGTTATTTTTCCCCAAATGTCTTATAACTTAGGAAAATAGGGAAAAAGTAATTTACTTGAGAAATTTGTAAAATACATTTCAAGCTAATCAAAGCAGAAAAAAATCAAAACATATTCATAAGTACAACTGCATTAAACAGACTTGCATGCTGGCCAGGATACAAGAGCCAAGGAAGAGACCTAGGGAACTCAACAGTTGGTGGATATCCATTACTGCCATTCCTTTGGTGCCAGTCCACTCAGAGGCAGTTATGTTAAGAAGGAAAAAACTGTCTTTCAAAGTATAAATGCTAAACTACTACCAAAGAAATAGATAAAGATTTGGAATGACTTGGAGTTCCTGATGACATCACTGAGCCACTTATACCAGATGGATGCTTAACCATTTGTTCCCTTGCCATGCCAGGCTTGGTTATGTGACTTGTTTTGGCCAAAGGACTGCAAATGGACCTAAAATATGCTATGTGTGAGCAGAAGCTTTCATTGAACTTCAGTCGGCCAGTTTGGCCTCTTGCTCCTGTCCTCTACCAGGAAAACAGCACATCTGAGATGAAGGCTGCTCCCTCAGCTTGGATCCTGGAGTGAGAAGATTGGGTAAAGAGAGCTGAGTGGAGCTGCTGCTGTTCCACAGGTCTGTAGGGGAGAAATGAATGTTTGTGGTGTAAGCCACCGAGATATTTTGAGATTATAATTAGCACTGCAAAAGCTAACTGGAAGAAAGGGTAAAATAAGTATCTTAGTTAAGCTACTAATCATTAATACTTCTTTTATTTTCAGCTAAATACATTCCTAGATTATGTATCCATGAGCAAAGGATTCTCATTCTACTTATTTGTACACCCTCTGGGCAACAATTTACGGCATGTCTTAAATGACAGAACTCAGCAGTGAAAAAAAATTTGAAGATGAAGAGCTCCAGGAAAAGGTACCACATATGGGACAAATTGCAAATGGGTGTAACCTTGCCCAGAGAATCCCACAGCATGGATCCCTTGGTAGCAACAGTGCTGCAAGAGGCTAAGGAAGTGCTTGAGATGGGTGGCTTAAAACAAACACTATCAATGGTTTACACTCTTCTACTCATCTTAGGAATCCAAGTATAAAAGGACCAGGAGTAAATTGCCCTTCCAAACTGTAAAGCACAGTGAGTAAAGATGGAAGAAATTAGTATTTTCTTTTCATGCCAAAAAAATAATTAAAACAAAGCCAAGATAGCAATATAAGGTGAGTCACTCTAATGCATACCCAATTTTCATATATTTAAAAACTTTTTTCTTAAAAAGAGGCTTTAATTACTTTTCCCTATAGAAGTATTCAATTCATTTCCAGTAATTTTATATAGGAATAAGTGTTTACAAGTTGATGCTTCTTCAATATGTCAGCGTTATTCAGTTTCCTTCATTCTGTCAATGTTCTAGTTATACATGAATAAATTAGTTCCCTCTCCAGATTCTCCAGTCAACAAATTGTACCTATATGTATCCAGTTTCTCATGCCAGAAATCTTGGAATAATCTTTGATACCACACTTTCTTTTGTTAGCCCTCACTACTATCAATTCAGCAGTGAATCCAATACCTTCTACAAAGCTTATTTCACTTTCATCTATCTCTTTCCATTTCCACTACCAAAATTCTAGCCCAAGATAATTTATTGTCCAACTCACTGTAAACATCTCCTAATTCATGAATCCCTATTTCCACTCTCACCTTCATCTAAGTAGAAGCTATGTAAACATAGCAGCCCAAGTAATCATTTAAAAATGTCAATCAATTCACACCACTTTTGTGTTCATAAATGCTTAATGACTTTGCACAGAATGTAGGATAAACAACTTAAATTCTTAACCTGGTCAGTAAGTCCTTGGATGTCTGGCTCATGTCTGCCTCATAATGTGCCAGTCTCCCTGTGCTCCCCATATCCAGTCACATTGACCTCCTGCCAATCACATTGCCCTCCAATGTACTATCCTCTTCTGATTTAAAGTTTTTGCATTTGCCATTTGCCCTGACTAGAATATTCCTGTCTTCTTTCTTTGTCTGGCTAACTTCTATCATCTTGAGGTTTTATTTAAATAGCAGTTCATCAAAGATGCTACTTCTTCTCAGAACTTCAAAATATTCACTCTAAGTACCTTGGTCTTTTTCTTCTTAGCTTTTATCATAATTTGTAATTATATATCCCTAGAATTATTATTTATTTAAGGTCTGTCTATACCATTAGACTGTAAACTCCATGAAATCAGAGACCAGGTTTGTACTCAACCGTGTCTAGCACAAGGCCTGGCACACAGTAAATATTTAGAATGAATGAATGCAGGCAGGCAAGAACTTAGTAAAATTTATTACACTGAAAAAGTTGCAGATTCCAGTAGATATGGTAGATTTTTATTATAAAAGTTCTCCTAACAATATACAGAATGAAAAAATATATTGCACCCTAGTTTCTTTGATTTGTTTACAAATTGGAGGAGCTATCCCTGAGTTGTACAAGAACAGTAGCTTAGTTCTTAGACTTCTGGTGTATTAAAATATGCTTGTGCACAAAATTACCAACTGAGAAAGTCAAAGTGCTTAAGACTTATAAAATTTTCTCAAATAGGTTGATGTTTTTATCTTTTAAATAATATCTTTATGTATTAAATAATAGCTTTGTTAAAAATTATATTTTTAACCAGTCATAAAATGTAATATATTTTAATATTACGATCCAAATTAGTAGCATACTTATTTCTGTAGTTGTGACACTGTAAACTGGAAATTAGGATTCTACTTTTAATAGAATAGGATTTCACTTACCCTTTGTCTTTGAAACTCAATAAATTTGAGAAGGAGGGAAGAGTAGGTTATTCTCTATTAACAAACAACTCCCCAAATCCCAACATATCAATGCTTTATTTCTTTCTCACACCACATGTCAAATACCTATGTGACAGGAGGACTGCATTTAGTGTAATTGTTCATGGACCAGGATGATGGAGGCTCTATCATGACATGTGCTTCCACAATTACTATATTAGGGAAAGAGCAAGCAGTGCACTGGGTCATAAACACTTCTATTCAGGCCAGGTGCAGTGGCTCACACCTGTAAGCCCAACACTTTGGGAGGCGAAGGCAGGAGGGCTGCTTCAGCCTAGGAGTTTGAGACCAGCATGGGCAACATGGGAAGATGCTGGCTCTACCCAAAAAAAAAAAAAAAAAAAAAAAAAGCTTCTATTCAAAAGAGACACTCCTTACCTTAGCAATTCATATGGCTATGGCTGGGAAGCACAATCCTATGATGTTCTCAGAAAGGAGGAGAAGAAGGAATTGAGGGAAACCGTGCTAATGGCTACAAGAGTCATTTAGAGGCATTCAGAAGAATAAGTGGAACGATTCATTCATTGAAACATTCATTCACACAACATGCATCTTTTTCTGCACCAGGCTGTGAGCTAGTTTGCTTGGGGTAAAATATCCAGTGAGTCTCCACATATGTACTGGTTTGGGAAACAGTCATTTAAATAATTATTTAAACAATGATGCTGGGAATGAATGAATGGTCCATATATTGAAGTATCCTAAAAATACCAATATAAAGTGACCTTTGTGTGATCACACAAATCACACAATTTAAAGGTTTAACCTTTTTTATTTTTTAAAAAAGATATGTGGAGAATGTAACCAAGGGATTCTGAAGTTTCATTAAACTATATTCATATTCAAATTAACGGTGATCTTTACTCAGTGTGAGGGTAAATTTCTCACTTGACTCACATCCAGAAAAAGAGAATACAAAACCCAAGTAAACATTTTAGGGTTTTTTTGTTACCTTCCTTTTTAATATAAATACTAGAAGCTATCACATTACATTTTATTATGTTGATTCATTAAATTATAACTCTTGACACCCAATAAAGTTTCTATCTTCTAAACTAAAATATGCTATTTTTTCCATTGTTAAGCAATAATATTAAAACCATTAAGTGGCATTTAAAACAAGGAAGTATTCATCCATATTACCAGGACTAAAATACAATTTTTTTTCCATGCATTTCTTTTTATTTTATTTTCTTTTATTATTATTATACTTTAAGTTTTAGGGTACATGTGCACAATTTGCAGGTTACATATGTATACATGTGCCATGCTGGTGTGCTGCACCCATTAACTCGTCATTTAGCATTAGGTATATCTCCTAAAGCTATCCCTCCTCCCTCCCCCCACCCCACAACAGTCCCCAGAGTGTGATGTTCCCCTTCCTGTGTCCATGTGTTCTCATTGTTCAGTTCACACCTATGACTGAGAATATGCGGTGTCTGGTTTTTTGTTCTTGTGATAGTTTACTGAGAATGATGATTTCCAAATTCATCCATGTCCCTACAAAGGACATGAACTCATTATTTTTTATGGCCGCATAGTATTCCATGGTGTATATGCGCCACATTTTCTTAATCCAGTCTATCATTGTTGGACATTTGGGTTGGTTCCAAGTCTTTGCTATTGTGAATAGTGCCGCAATAAACATACGTGTGCATGTGTCTTTATAGCAGCATGATTTATAGTCCTTTGGGTATATACCCAGTAATGGAATGGCTCGGTCAAATGGTATTTCTAGTTCTAGCTCCGTGAGGAATCGCCACACTGACTTCCACAAGGGTTGAACTAGTTTACGGTCCCACCAACAGTGTAAAAGTGTTCTTATTTCTCCACATCCTCTCCAGCACCTGTTGTTTCCTGACTTTTGAATGATTGCCATTCTAACTGGTGTGAGATGGTATCTCATTGTGGTTTTGATTTGCATTTCTCTGATGGCCAGTGATGGTGAGCATTTTTTCATGTGTTTTTTGGCTGCATAAATGTCTTCTTTTGAGAAGTGTCTGTTCGTGTCCTTCGCCCACTTTTTGATGGGGTTGTTTGCTTTTTTCTTGTAAATCTGTTTGAGTTCATTGTAGATTCTGGATATTAGCCCTTTGTCAGATGAGTAGGTTGCGAAAATTTTCTCCCATTTTGTAGGGTAGGAAGAATCAATATCATGAAAATGGCCATACTGCCCAAGGTAATTTATAGATTCAATGCCATCCCCATCAAGCTACCAATGACTTTCTTCACAGAATTGGAAAAAACGACTTTAAAGTTCATATGGAACCAAAAAAGAGCCCGCATCACCAAGTCAATCCTAAGCCAAAAGAACAAAGCTGGAGGCATCATGCTACCTGACTTCAAACTATACTACAAGGCTACAGTAACCAAAACAGCATGGCATTGGTACCAAAATAGAGATATAGATCAATGGAACAGAACAGAGCCCTCAGAAATAACACTGCATATCTACAACTATCTGATCTTTGACAAACCTGAGAAAAGCAAGCAATGGGGAAAGGATTCCCTATTTAATAAATGGTGCTGGGAAAACTGGCTAGCCATATGTAGAAAGCTGAAACTGGATCCCTTCCTTACACCTTATACAAAAATTAATTCAAGATGGATTAAAGACTTAAATGTTAGACCTAAAACCATAAAAACCCTAGAAGAAAACCTAGGCATTACCATTCAGGACATAGGCATGGGCAAGGACTTCATGTCTGAAACACCAAAAGCAATGGCAACAAAAGCCACAATTGACAAATGGGATCTAATTAAACTAAAGAGCTTCTGCGCAGCAAAAGAAACTACCATCAGATTTTCATGCATTTCTATCTATTTTTCACACATGATTATACACAGAAATTCTACTAGGGAAGAGGGGGAAGGAGATTAACAACATATTCCTTTATATAAATTATGGGTAAGTTTATCTATGATTTTTATATGGAACTTAAACATGCATAACAGTTCTAGTAGTTTCTTCTTGTACCAAAGTACAAAAGCACATCATCTTTGTATCCAGCCCCCTGTGTTCACGTCCCACATTGATGTCTACTGTGTTTGAGTTTCAGTGGCTTGCTTTTTGTCTGCGGGAAGCAAACCTTAGATATGATGAGGCAGAAAAAGCGAGTAAACAAACAAAAAACGTCCATCCTCCTTATATTACATGTGTAAATAACCGCTCATTAAATAAAATTAGATAGTGCAAAAGATAAAACAGGTATTATTTTGGAATAATTTGAACCCTGGACTGGGAGAGGTTGACATCTTGTATTACTGTTAACACCTAGACTTAGGACGTTCAGATTTTGTCATG
The DNA here is from genome assembly GCF_029289425.2 of Pan paniscus. Lineage (NCBI taxonomy): Eukaryota > Metazoa > Chordata > Mammalia > Primates > Hominidae > Pan > Pan paniscus. Next base: position 157,296,564 of record NC_073249.2, read on the forward strand.
TAAAATGGTGTGTGGGATTACATTCACAGATGCAGAAATATGTTCTGTTCCATCACACCCACGAGCCTCTGAACAGTACACTGAAAGCTGGCATGAATAAGAACCATTTTACAAATGAAAAGCATAGCTAATGTGCTGATATGTGATGCATTAATTTAGTCATCTGGTGTTTCTTCAACTTAAAACATTATTTCCTTAATAAGGAGTTATGTCTTTTAAAAAGGGTTATTAGATGGGACTGTGTAGGTATGTAGATATCTTGTTTAATCAAAACTTTTCTTTGTAAATATTTCTACATTTCATTGTTTACAACCCAAATACATATTTTAAGAGCTTTATACCATAATTTCAAAAATGCTTTATAATCATTGCTAATATGGTTTGCTGGTGGGTTATAAAACATCTTGCCTTAAATTTACCTGTAATCAAAGCTTCTAGATATGGTGGACTAAGAATTTTAGCATTAGAAAAAATATAAATGAAACGTTTATTTAAAATTTGTCTTGTAACAGAAGAACTAAGTCATAACAGATGTTTAACCAGATATTTAGAAGAAGGAAGGATCTTACTATTTTAAAGGACCTTCCAAAGTAACTTTTTTTTTTTTCAGAGTGTCACTCTGTCACCCAGCCTGGAGTACAGTAGTGTGATCTCAACTCACTGCAACCTCTGCCTCCTAAGCTAAAGCAATCTTCCCACCTCAGCCTCCTGAGTAGGTGGGACTACAGGTGAGCACCACCACTCTTGGCTACTTAAAAAAAAAAAAAAAAGTAGATACAACATCTCACTATATTGCCCAAGTTGGTCTCACACTCCTGGACTCAAGCAATCATCCCACCTCAACCTCCCAAAGTGCTGGATTACAGTCACCCAGCCCAAAATGTAACTTAATAATGCAAAAAACTTCTCAGAAATGAGTCTGTTTTACAAATTCCAACTGTATTGTATTTTATTTTCCTGATTAGAATGGTTTCCTAATTCATATTTGAAGTAATAGTTTATAGAAAGCCCTAACAGCACTTAAAGTCCTCCTTGTTTTTTGGTGAGAAAACTCATTGGTTGACCCCTAATAAAATTAGCAAATTTAGAAGATGATTTATTTATTTAAAATGAATTGAACATTTCTTCATCATCCAACATTCATTTAGCTGGCATTATCCTAAAAAGATCAATGATTTAAAAAGAACATTTTAATTTTAATGTTTTAAGAAAGGATATAGTATCCAAATTTAGAGTGCTTCAATGTTAGTGAAAATTAATTCCACATTTCTTAAATAAAGATATTTTAAAAATAGAATACTTAACAGATGTTAAATTTATAGCATAGGAGTCTGCCTAGACAGTCAAGTCAAAGTAGAGGATAAGGCAATTGTCCAAAATGCTTAAGCCAAATAAAAACTCAGGGCATAATTAAGACCAAAAATTAAACTCAGATTGAAATTTAGGCCAAAAATTCAATGAAAAAGAAATGCTTTTTGGATAGTGTCATCAAATTGGCTAGCTATATTAATTGGATCTATTGAATTAAGGTTCCTTTCTCTCTTCTACTTTGCTCGGGTGTAAGAGAACCCAGTAGTTCCAAGGGTGTGGTTTTACTGGCAGACAGTGGGAGCTACAAGACCTGATTTTATTGCTATTTCTCCCATTAACAGTTGGATGACCCTCAGCAAGAAAGTATACTTAGTGGGGCCTCAGTTTCTTCTTTTTACAAAATGAGACCCTCTAAATTCCTTTCCAGCTCTGAAGTGTTATAAACTCCTGAAATAGTAAGATTACAGCTATGTTTGTGTGTGCATATGTGTTGTGAAATAGAACAATTACAGCTGTATGTGTATGTGTGTGGTGTGCCCAGCGTTCAACAATACGATATTAGCCTAAGGACTTCACTAATATTTAACACTCACTCTAAGTTTAACTAGGTATTTGATTTAATTACAATAGCTTTTATAATTGTCTTAATAAATTAATCACACTTGATATAGGGAAGAAATTTTTTTCATGTCTTGAATTACACTGATCAGAATAACACCGGATAGTAACTATTTAATTTTATGAGTGCTCAAAATATGTGGTCCAAGGTATATTTCCATCCAACATGGTTCTGTAAGATGCCTACTGATGGTAAGAACTACAATGATGAATACTTTTGATGCAGAACACTTAAGTAGTTAGTATTTGTAAGTCTATTATTTGCAATTTTTAATTGTTTTAGTTACACCGTCTGTGACACATTAATTCTTTAAGTTCAGCTGGCATATTTTAGCTTTGTGTCCATTACCTACCTTTTTAGTGCAACAAATGTCTTCATAATACTTAGGCACTATCTTAATAAAGTTCATTTCTTACCTTTCCTTCCATTATTGAATAAATTGACAATACAGCCAAGCATCTATAAAGTATTTTGCCACTACACCAGAGTATTCTTATCTTTTTCAATATAATAACATAAAATCCTGTAGTTTCTCAGTGACTTGTCTAACAGCTCTTTTCCAATTGTTTGTCCCATATTCTCCTCTGTTAGCTCTGTTTTTCTGCTTTTCACAATACCATTTCTTTTTACCTATGAAAATTTCATGATGATAATGATAGTATTTATGCTATTGTTTTGTTTTAAGGTCAGCTACCTCTTTTCTATAATTGAAATCAATAGCTTCTCACTTGTTCTCATACTACTTTACCTCTTGAGTACTACAACATTTAAATATCTCCCTCATCTGACCCACCCCGCCATACACACAAGTATCCTAGAGTTCCATTGTTTTTAACTTAAGCCATTTGTTATGATACTACCTTGGGCATACCTATCCCCTTGTGTTAAGTATGCTTTCAACCTTACTGAACTTCATGTACAGCAAAAATATCCTGGCACAACTGAAGAAACTGCATCTTTAAGAAGCCTATAAATGAATTCTTTAAACAATGTAAACAACTGCTCCATTGTTAAAATATTTAAACACATCATGTCAATGTTAATAAACATTTCAATGCTTCATCCCTGACAACTACTATTCCTTTCACGTGTATTGAAGTAAAATAATATTTTGTATAGAGATTTTAAGTAGTTCATTAAGCGATGAACAATAAAATGAGAATGAGTGTACATGGGAAATCCTTTGGGTTATTAATGTATTTAATATTTTTCCCATGTCTTTGAATGACAAATGATAATGTTTCTATTATGAATAATAATTTAATTAGCATATATGATGCCTCCCCAGGGGTTTAATTATCAAGTGCATCATCATAGTTTCAAAATAGACATGACAGCTATTGACTCAAAATTTGCTTTATTGAAAACTTCCATAATGTACTTTTATATGACAGATTCTACTAGATTATTAAATTTCTGTTGTGAATGAATTATTCCAAGATAATAAGCAACAGTATTTTCTATACCTACATTAAATAATAGTCCAAAAATAATAGGGTGTATTATCACCAAATATACAGCTTTCAAAAGCTGGTTCAAAATCTTAATCTTTCTTTGTACACCAGGAAAAACTTCCATAATCTACAGATTTCAGTTATTTACCGAACTTCAATTTATGCCATGAAGAAGAGAGCACAGAATGGGGAAAAATGAACAGGGGCCAAATCTGGGCTTAAATCTTGGCCCATCACTTTCCACGTGGCATGGATTTGCCACTTGTTGTCTTTGAGTTTCAGTTTTCTAATCTTCAAAACAGTGAGAATCATGCTTCCTATAGGATTATTTTGAAGTAAAGCACATGACTCATGGTAGGAGTTTAGCAAGCAGTAACTTATTATAATTATGATTACAGTTCAGGTACTATGGTAGGGGAGGCAGTATGACAAGTGATGTTCATGGATTTCTAAGCATATTCACTTTTTTTGAGATAGGAAATAGACATATTTGATTATTTAAATGGCATGCTTTTAATTACACCATTATATAATATACATAATTATACTATGCTATCACTAAACAGAACCACACACACACATACCCCACACACACATTACTACAGAAAAACTAATCTATACAAAAAAGTTTATACTTCACTCTTCTAAAATTTCCAAACCACATTTCATGTACCCCTTTGTCTTCTTTGGTATGTCCTGCAGTTATAAAATAGTAATTATTGCCACCTCTATTTTATCTTGTTAAAAGAGATGTATTACCTAAGATTGCATATTACTTCTAGACATACCTAAGTTTTTCTTACTCCTCTTTCACTATCTCAGGGTAATACTCTACAGTTGTTTCTATAAAAATGTAATTATTTCTAATGATTCAAACCTGAGTCACATAAATAACATGGTTAAAAGCCACATAAAGAAAAAATACTATTGATTTGTGGCAACCATCATTCAAACATTGTTGATTTATAGTGCCACTTTTCATTTTGAGTTTTTATTGGCAATTCACAAATAAGTTTTTTAAAACATATGTGAAGCCTGTCTATGAATCTCCTTCTTTTGATTTAGGTATTTAATTACAATAGCTTATATAATTTGCTTTTTTGTTCCATCAGAATATAACATAATTTGCTTCATTATAGGTTTAAATTGCTATCTTTATATTAAAATTTTATTTCTTAATATGGAAACATTGAAAACTCTCTATTGAAGACCGATGTTGACTGCTAAATTAAAGAAATTCAGAGTGAAAACTTCAACATTCTCCAAAGAGCCTAGAGTCATCTCCAATGATATCTTTCCGTGGCAATAAAAATTAGTTAATGGTAACTCGGCTTGTCATAAACTAAAAGTCTGTTATATGTCACAGATTTGAATTAACATTCCCCTAAAGTCATCTTGCAAATTTACATGGCTCCAAAAAAGAATGTGGATGATACTCTGCAAAGCAGTCACCTGTTATTAGAGACAACAAAATACACCAAATAATGTCTTTCAGTGATAGTGTGGCTATTATAACTATTGTGTTCAACAGCATATATGTTTGAAATAATTTTTTCAAAAAACTATAAAATAATTTATGTGAAGAAAGAAAATGTAATAAGAATCCATAAATAATTCAGATGATAATTCATCAATAATTGGTTACTCTTCGTGTAGTCGGTTAATCTGAGTAAGCAATGAAGTTATAATCTCATGGAATGTGTGATTCCTTCTTATATTGGGGCCACAGTCATTCAGCAAATAAAATTTTAGTATCTATAAGTGTAATTTTGATACATCAATTAAAACCTAACATCAATATTTTATCTGTTCTAAAAAGCGAATGTTTTAAAGTTGTGATTAACAAGAACAAGTTTTTGTATCAAATATTTAATCATGTACTATATGCTGAAATAAGAAAGATCTACAAGTACCATTGGAATGAACATCATATAGATAATATAGTTTATTACTTTCATAAGCAATAACATTCATATTAATTTATATCTTCGTGATTTTTTGAAATCCAAAGAAAACAAAAATGCAGATGCACAAAAACACTTTAAACTTATGTTCTGTATTTTATAAGGGAATTAGAAAAATTAAAAGCTTAAAAAAGAAAGTGGAATAAGAATTTAATTGGGAAAATGTTAATGACAGCCTAAAGCTGCACTAAAATTCTGAATAAAACATGGCTACTGCAACTGGACCAGGTTTCTTTATGAAGTTGTTTCTAATTCTAAGCTGCATATGTGCAGACACAAGTGATGAAGAATTTATGTGTTGGCCATGGTAAGTACACATTTTTTCTTGGATAGTCAGTTTTTTCTTAAAAATGTATAAAGAACTCTCACCTCATAATAAATCATGAAAATTGACTGTTTTTCTTATCATTACATATTAGTATGATGCAATGCAGCATAACACATAAATAAACCACCTTTTAAAAACTTTAGCCTACTAAGATGGATTATAAAACATTAAGTGAAAATGAAATAAGAAATCTCCAAGTCAGGTAACTCTAAATGTTGGGTCATAAACAAGTTATATCTCCACTAAATTAATAAATATTCTGACCTCAGGACATTTTCCACAGGCCTGAGACACCTCAGAAGTCCAAACTCAATCACTAAACACACCCCCAATATACTTTAGCCATATGACTCTTAAGGAAACATAAACTCATTCCTACATCCCTACTTGTTCATTTTTCCCCCTGTGCAATCAATGATTTCTAAAAAGTAAAGACTTCATTGCTTTACTGTCTTTTGTAAAAACAAACAAACAAACAAAAAACAACAAACAAACAAACAAAAAACACCTCGTGGTAGTTCCCTTAGAGTCCTTCCTGGAAGCCAATTCAAGGAAGCCTGGACGGAGGCGTGACACTTGGACTGGGAAGGTGGTGTAATCTGTTGCGAATCACAGCAGGTTCTGAAGTGCTGGAGAACCCACGTGTGCAGGGGCTGGAGAACTTTTCCACCGTCTCCCAGAGGAAATGCCTCATTTTAAAATAGGGGGCTGGCTGGAGCAAGGGGTGGGGGTGAAGGGTGGGCGGTAATAAAAGGCAGAGGCGAAGCTTTCAAACCGTTCACGCATGTCTACCTGTGCTTATTTTCCCTCTATTTCGCCTCCGATCAACTTTATTATTATTATTATTATTATTATTATTATTATTATTATTATTTTCCTTCTATAGGAAGACTTAAGCAACCAGGATGCTGAACATCTCATAGGCTCAGGCTGGAACAAAGAAAATCGAGTTCCTAATACTGTATCTCACCCGTTGGAAGGATCACGTGTCCTGCTTTCGCTGGAATGCACTCTTCTCGCCCACGCTATAAAAATCTCTATTGTGCTTAGAAATTTCGCCTAGGTTAGAATATGCTCACAAAAAATTGCTTTTCATCCACCAGGAGAGCCACATTTCGACATATACAGATACAAATCTATTTACCTGCTGACCCAGTTACCACTGCAGGTAAATTCAATGTGTTGAAAGAGTATTGGGAAAGTAATTGAAAAGAGCAGGGGGAGGACCCCTGTGTCTTACCGATCCCCACCCCCATCGCTTTTTTTTTTTTTTTGTAATTCCTTTTGAAGGAGAACTTCGAAAGGAACGTGGGAGTCGCAGATGGTTCCTTTCTGAAGCCGATTCCTGGGAGTTGTGAAAGTGACCCCGTCTCTTCTCTGCCTGGAGCTGTGCCCTCTCGCCCAACCCGCTCGCTTTATGACTTGATGGGGAAGAGACAGCCAGAGAAGAGCGGGAGTAGAGGGCGGAGGCGGGTCCTTTATTCAGCCCTGATGGCCGAGAAGTAGTGTAAGGAAGCAATCTTGCAGCCATCTCCGTTATTATGAAGTCACACTATTTTAAAAGGCAATCTATACAGTCCCCCAACCCCCGCCCCCATTCTTGACTCTGCAAACAGTAAGATTAGAGACCACTGGTAGCCAATCTAATAGTCCACGAGCCAGGGTGCCATGATTACCTTAATGCTAATGTGCTTCCCTCCCTCTTTCCACGTCGAATCCGAAACACGTCCTGCATCCTTAATAACTCGGAGAGGAGGACGCAAGATCCTCAAGGGGACCCAGCGCTGGATTGGGAATAGGCAGGTTCACCAGCTTCTCGTGCCACACAAAGGAGATGTGTGGGCAGGAGTTGTCTAGCTGACAGGGAGGGAGGCAGGGTTCTCCCTGACTCCCAGGGAACACGCTCCCCCACTTCTTTCCGTCCTCCAGTCTTTCATGTTCCTTCGTCCCCTCCATCCCCCCAAACCCCACCCTTTCCCTTCAATCCCAATCACATAAAAATCTTCTAATTGTATTTTTTCAAACAGACATCGAGACATTGATACAACACCTTCCAAGATAAAGAGACAAGTGCGTCCTGCCACAAGTGTGTGTGAGTGTGTGTGTGTGTGTGTGTGTGTCACGATCAAACACGCGCTTCATCCCTCAGACACCTCTGGGAAAAAAGCTGACTGGAGATACCCAAGATAATAACGAGGAGCTAAACCTAATTTCAGCGGAACCAATGGTCCCAGCACCAGCGCCCAACATTTACCTTTCCTTTTCGCAGTATGTAACCCTTTAAGGTCTCTTGCCAGCTCAAGCTACTCGGTGCTCCCATGCACCCGCCCAGTTAGCACCCCATTTCCAAATGCTCTGCAACCTACCACATCTTCGCCGCCTCCCTCGGCCACCGCACAAGCAGCTCCCCGCGAGCGCCGAAGCCTCCCGCCCTGCCACCCCCGCCCCCGGCCGGCCTCTGGGGTCCCACACCTCGCGCGCCTACGGTCGCCGCGGCCGCACGCGGCTGGGCCCCCGCAGCACCCTCCGCCACGGAGCGAGCGTGCCTTACTCACATCGCCGGCGGGAGAAACTGCCCATGAGGTTTCGGAGAGCGTAGTCGTGCAGCTGCCAAGGGTTATTCCTTAAGTGTTCAGGGGTCCGCAGTGGAGTGGGCGCCAGGGTCCTCGGAGGAGGAGAAGAGGAGGGAAGGAGTAGAAGGTAGGAAGAACAGGAGATAGAGGGGAATCCAGGAAGGTGCCACGTTAGACCATGATGCCTGTGCCCTTCAGGTGGACGGTTGGAGAGGTTCCCGCGGGAAGCGGCTGAGGGGAAGCCCGAAGCGCCGGCGGGGGAGGCAGGAGCGCGTCCACTCCCCAGCCTCAGCCTGGCCAGCGCGCCGCGCTAGCGACCGCAGCAGCAGCGGCGGCGGCGGCGGCGGCGGTGGCGGAGGCGCAGCTCCCTCCCCGCCCCCAGAAGGCTCCACAGACAATAAATCCTGGGCGGAGAAGAGACAAGCAGGAAAGGCGAATCCTGCACCCAACTCCGTAACAACCCCTGCCCGTTGCCGCGCCTGTGCAGGGCGAGGATCCCCAGGGGCCAGGGCGCAGCGGGCGTCTCGGAGGGGCTGAGCGCTCCGCAACTGCAGGAGGCGGTGGCGGTGGCCCGAGTGGGCGGCTGCAGGTCCCGCCGGCGAGAACCCGCTGCACTGGGGCTGGGTGTCCGTGGCTTCAAGCCCGGTGTTCACCCGGAGTAGGGTCCTCCTCGGTGCAGTGGCTCGGCGCACAGGTGCCAGGATTGGCAGGCGAGGAGGCGCCGCTCATGGCTCTTGGCTGTGTCTCACCGCTCTCCCCGCCCCCTCTCTTTTTTCCCACCCCCTTTTCCGACGACACCAGCTGCAGCTGCTTCAAAGTGTGAAAAATGTCAAGGAGATTTTCCAATGATAGGAGGGGGTAACCATGTTCACAACCCTCGGTCTCTTTTTGAGATCCTCGCCTGTCCCTCTGACCTCTACTCCGGCTCCCCCAAATTATGATAAGAAAAATCCCAGTCCTGCACAGGATTGAAACGCTAGCCTTCTCCCGGCTCCGTCACGATAGGCTGCTTTTCGAGAACGGGACGAGAGGCCGAGCTCTCTGGGTTCCTCTCGCCTCCGTGGTGTTCGAGGCAGGTGGCACGAATCTCAGCGCCGGGCGGAGCGCGGCCGCCGGCTCCTCCCGCTCGCGGGCCAGCCCCGGGCGCTCGGGCAGCGCGGCGCGGCTTCCTGCAGCGCGGCCGCCTGAGCGGCAGAAGCGGCTCCCGGCCTGTGCGCCTGCCTGAGCGCCCCTGCACCCGCACTAGCTCAGTGACGCTGAGCTCGTGGCTCCTCAGGCTGCTGCTCCTGCTATCTCAGCAAAGAGGCGGCCGGGAGCGCCTCCTCGGGGTTTCCTCCCCCGCCCGCCTTGCCTGCTGCAGGTTGTTGGCTGCCAAGGAGAAAAGTCTCCGCTTGTGCGTCAGGTCGCTTCACATCAGTCATGGCAGCGAACCTTGTGCCTGCTCTCAAGTCCTCTCCTCATTCTGGGGTTGCGGCTGCTGCCCTGGGAGTGCACAAAAAGGGAAGGGTTTTCCCAACTTCCCTTCATATATCCACCGCCCCTCCTCCTGCCATGAACATTCTCTCTGACACACACACACACACACACACACACACACACACACACACACACACACACTCTCTCTCTCTCTCTCTCTCTCTCTCTCTCATATGCTCTCTTACGTAAAGGCACACACACTTTCTTCTTTTCTTCTCATACGCTTCTCTAAAGTCCCAGAAGCAGCAAGACATATCGATGAAGCTAGTACTATATTTACACTTTTTTTTTTTTTTTTGAAACGGAGTTTCGCTCTTGTTGCCCAGGCTGGAGTGCAATGGCGCGATCTCGGCTCACTGCAACCTCTTCCTCCCCGGTTCAAGCGATCTTCCTGCCTCAGCCTCCCGAGTAGCTGGGATTACAGGCGCGTGCCACCAAGCCCGGATGATTTTTTTGTATTTTTAGTAGAGACGGGGGTTTCACCATGTTGCCCAGGCTGGTCTCGAACTCCTGACCTCAGGTGATCCACCTGTCTCGGCCTCCCAAAATGCTGGGATTACAGACGTGAGCCACCGTTCCCAGCCTATATCTACACTTTTATTCTATACACACATCTAATGAATTACATCTTTTAAAAAGGATATATTATGCTGGTATTCTTTTGTGGAATATAGGCTATGTGGTTTTTGTTTCTTCATTACAAGAGAGAAAGAATCTTGTCTTTAGTTCTCTAACCTCGAACACAGTCAAGACTGTGCACAGCATTCAAATGCCACTCTGGGGGTGTGTGTAAGCTCACAGTTTGCCAAAAGAAAACACACCTGATTGTATTCTTAGATTTGGAATGCTAAAGTCTTCAAGGTCAAAAATTATGTTTCCTGGCTGCTAGAAATTGTCTAGGAAGAGACTTGAGAGACTGGCACCTAATGTGCGGAGGACCTAGAGAGGAATTATTGCCCACTTTATCTGGGCCATGAAGGTGGGCTGACTTTTAAGGACAACTTGCCAGTGTTTCATATCATTTGCATATAGAAAGGAAAAGGAGTATATTTTGAAAAGCCAGATCGTTTTTTATACTGTTACAAAACACCAAAAGAAAGGGTTCTGAAAATGGCAAGGAAATGGAATAAAATTGTTAAAAGAATTTTTTTTGAATTGACTACTGTTGTGCTCTGTTTTTTTTTTCACCTATAGTGTTGTCCTTTTAAACATTTTGCCACATCTCAATGTCTCTGCTGGATGAAGTGACATGAAATATTTTAGGTGCTGATTAAAAATGTATTGACAAAATAACCTGGTGCAACAATTACACAATTATAGCGGTCCTTTATGGGTTTCCAGTTCTTTTTAATACAGTCAACACAGTACTTTCACATATATTCTTTCATTTAGTCCTTTCTTAAATCTAGGTGGTGGATAATCTAATCCACACTTACAGGAAGGGCACAAAGGCTCATCTCATAAGGGTGTCCAGTTGCCCTGCACTTGAGCCCAGAATTTCTTATTTTAACTTCAGGCTTCATTGTTTTGTATCAAAATATTTGACAAAAATTATTCTGTTTAAAAACACAGCCAGTTATGAGTAACTGCAGATCCTTGCATACAGGCAGCATACCTACCAATGAAGTTACCTTCTGTGTGTTAAGTGGAAGTAGGTTCCTACGTGAAAACAAACGTATTCCTTTCCAATGGAGAAAAAGATAATTTTGGAATCCCGAGTTAAAAATTGATGGTGTTGATATAACACATTTCAAACTACATGTCCTCCTTTCCCATTTATCTTGTCCTAGAATCTTGATTTTGGACCATAAAAATCCAATGGATAAAATATTTTAAATATGTTCAGATGTCCACCTAATAGTTACGGGTTTTAACAAACAGGATTATAAGGTGTAAAGAGAAGGTATTCTCTTTAGAATAAGCTTTGAATACAACGGCTCCATATTTTTGTAAGATTATGAATCTTGAACAAAATCTGGCCACCTTTACTATTTAAACAATGAGACATTGAAGAGATTTCAGTGGTTTCATAGAATTATGGAACTAGTGAAATGCAAATGCAGGTGCTGTCTTTAAACTCCAAGCTGCCCTGTCATCAACCCTCTGGAAATGCAGATGACTGTCTAAAAATTGGAGAAAGATGAATGCTAAATATACTTTGGATGTTGTTCAAGCAGAGGCCCAACACTAAAAACTATCACCATTTTACAAATTAGATCAAGGCAGTTTTAACAGATTTGATGTTCCTATTACATCTATAAATGTTTAGACATTAAGGCTATAAAATTTTGCAAGTTGTTAATCAATTTCTTTGACTCACACTGCTAAAATCTTTGAAATGATAATGCTTCTTAGGATGAGCAAGACTAACCTTATTTGAAAATAAAACTCATGGCGATATTAAACAATAAGATGTCAAATATCTTTGAATATTTCCCTTTGGATGCCTGAAATGCTACACTTGTCGTAAAAGATATCCCCTTTGGCAATTACTCATTAAAATAAAAGTACATATAGAGAGGATAACACTTTTAGTTTTTGAGTTGTTAGTATCTTAACAGGATTGGCTTAATTAGATACTGGTAATTAGGGAAATAGAAAACATTACTGAATTTTGATGCATGAAGATGAAGGTCTGAAAACCTCAGAGACAGTAGACCTTAGTAAGACAGGATCAGTATGAGTGGGGTACTGTAAGGGTGGAGAGTGATGCTTTGTTGTGGTTAGTTTTTGAAAAACCAGGCTGAGGTTCTGAATAGAAAATGGAGGTAGGTCATTAAGATTTTTCTTCAAATGAATTTGTTAGAGGGCTTTTACTATGAAATTGGCCTCTCAAATTAACAATCTGTTCTAGCTAAAGAAAATGCTTCTTTACTGTGGATTTTAATTCATTTGAATAATTATTTTGTAAACATTAATTTGCCTAAGATGAAAAAATACAATGACCACTGATATACCCATTATGCCCATTAAGAAAGCATTATGGATATGACTGAAGCCTCCTCTCCCATTCCTCTCTCTGTCCACCCCATTCCCCCCCACACAAAAGATAACCTCATTTCTAAATTTTGTATTTATTTGTACATTTATACATTCATACATTTTGTGCACTTTGAGTACTAACAATATTTTTGTATCGCTTAGCATAGGTAACCCTTATATAAATGATATAATACAGTGTGCATTCTTTTGCAAATTGCTTTTGATTTTTAAAATATCAACATTATGTAAATAAGAATGATTCATATTCATATGTGTCACTCTGGTTGACTGATTTTTAATTCTGCATAATAGTTAATTGTATAAACTCATCACATTCACATTCTGATGACAGTTTTTACTACTATAAGTAATACTGTTGGGAACATGTTTTTTATATCTCTTTATGAATGTGCATAAAAATTTTTCTAGTTAATGTATCACCTAGGAGTGGATTTCTGTTTCAGGGTATGATACAGTCAATATTAAATTGTTTTTCACATGGTTTACAGTTTTATTAGTATTTGTAAGAGTTTTTCTTGGTCCACACTCTGGCAATACTTGGTATTATCAGACATTTTCATGTTGTCCAGTCTAAGGGGTGTAAAAAGGTACTTTATTAAGGTTTACATTCACATTTCCTTTCTTACTTATGAGGTTGAGCACCTTTTAATAGGTTTACCATTCCCATTTTCAATATGAATTGCTTATTTATATATTTCACTAATTTTCATTGGGTTTTCTTGATTTGTATATCTATGTCTGTGTGTGTAGCCTAGATTTTAATCCTCTGTCAGTTGTATCACTTCTTTGGCTTTCAATCTTCATATGGTGGTGTATTTTTATAAAAATAAGCTATAATTGATAACTTTATCAATACTTTCCTTTATGGAATATGCTTTATATCTAGCTTAAGAAAACCTTTATTACACCCCCTCCCAGGTTATGAATGTATTTTTCTATGTTGTATTCTAAAAGGCTTACAATTTTAATGTTTTACCTTTCAGACTTTAAATCATCTGAAATTGATTCTTTGTATGGTGTGAGGTAGGGATTCATTTTACTTTTCTACTTTCCTCCCCATGGAATGAATGCTTGCATTACTGCATAGCATATCATGTATCAGTTCATTGGTTTATTTTTGGGGATGCGCAATTTGTTCTTTCTATTCTATGCAAGTTGAAAACTGAAAAAACTGTCCTGATTACTCAAGCTTTATAATCAGCACTGATATCTAGGGAGAACAAGGAGCCTCATCTTGTTCTTCAAAATGTTTGACTATTCTTTATCCTTTCTTTTTGTACTATTAATTTTTAAGCATGATGCAAATTCATAATAGTTTTTAAAATTTTTCTCACACCACAAGTCTTTTAAAAACAGATTGCTATTTCACAAGACCTTGTTCTGTGTAGTGTTATAACAAATTAGCAATTCTGTCTCACAAGAAATTCAGACTAAATTTATCATGCCAGTACTCCAACAGAAAGTCTACCTTAGATAAAAACTGAGTAAAAAGGCTAGTCAAGAATGAAATATATCTTTAAAAACAATGTAGATAACTTCGCCAACACATTACCGTATACAAACATTCTGAAAAAGTCTCTGCCATCTCTAGGTGGTTTTATAGGTATACAAAAATTTTAAATGCTTTTTTTCATTCTAAAATGGATATTATGTAGTTAAAGCAAGCAAAAGTTTTCCTAATTCTAAAATTGTGTTATTATATTAAGAAATTGCATGCTCTTAATTTTTTTAAATTTTAACTTCCAGGACACATGTGCAGGATGTGCATAGGTAAATGGTTGCCACAGTGGTTTGCTGCACCTATCAACCCACCACCCAAGTATTAAGCCCAGCATGCACCAGCCATGGTGCCCTGCTGCCCCTGACAGGCCCCTGTGGGTGTGTTCACCTTCCTGTGTCCATGTGTTCTCATCGTTCAGCTCCCACTTAAAAGTGAGAACATGTGGTGTTTGATTTTCTGTTCCTGTGTTAGTTTGCTGAATAATGGCTTCCAGCTCCATCCATGTCCCAGCAAAGAACATGATCTTGTTCCTCTTTACGGCTGCATAGTTTTCCATGTGTATATGTACCACATTTTCTTTATCTAGTCTATCATTGATGGGCACTTGGGTTGATTTCATGCCTTCACTATTATGAATAGTACTGCAATGAACATAAGTGTGCGTGTATTATTATTATTTTTTGAGATGGAAACTCACTCTGTTGCCCAGGCTAGGGTGCAGTGGTGCAATCTTGGCTCACTGCAACCTCTGCCTCCTGGGTTCAAGTGATTCTCCTGCCTCAGCCTCCCGAGTAGCTGGGACTACAGGCATGCATCACCACACCAAGCTGATTTTTGTATTTTTAGTAGAGACGGGGTTTCACCATATTGGTCAGGGTAGCCTTGAACTCCTGACTTCATGATCCGCCCACCTCGGCCTCCCAAAGTGCTGGGGTAACATGTGTGAGCCACCACACCTGGCCTGCATATATCTTTATAATAGAATGATTTATATTCCCTTGGGTATATACCCAGTAATGGGATGGATGTGTCAAATGGTATTTCTGGTTCTCAATCTTTGAAGAATCACTACACTGTCTTCCATAATGGTTGTACGAATTTACATTCTCACCAACAGTGTAAAAGCATTCCTATTTCTCTGCAACTTCAATAGCATCTGTTGTTTCTTGACTTTGATAATCGCCATTCTGACTGAGATGTTATCTTACTGTGGTTTTGATTTGCCTTTCTCTAACGATAAGGGATGTTGAACTTTTTTTCATATGTTTGTTGGCTGCATGAATGTCTTCTTTTGAGATGTATCTGTTCATGTTCTTTGCCCACTTTTTAATGGGGTTGTATGCTTTTTTCTTGTAAATTTAAGTTCCTTGTAGATTCTGGATATTAGCCCTTTGTCAGATAGATAGATTGCCAAAAAAAATCTATCATTCTGCATGTTGTCTGTTCACTCTGATAATAGTTTCTTTTGCTGTGCAGAAGCTCTTTAGTTTAATTAGATCCCATTTATCAATTTTTGTTTTTATTGCTATTTCTTTTGGTGTTTTCATCATGAAATCTTTGCCCATGCCTATATCCTGAATGGCATTGCCAAGATTTTCCTCTAGGATTGTTATAGTTGTGGGTTTTACATTTAAGTTTTTAATACATCTTGAGTTAATTTTTTATAAGGTGTAAGGAAGGGGTCCAGTTTCAATTTTCTGCATATAGCTAGCCAGTTCTCCCAGCACCATTTATTAAATAGGGAATCCTTTGCCCATTGCTTGTTTTTGTCAGGTTGGTCAAAGATCAGATGGTTGTAGACGTGCAGTCTTACTTCTGATTTCTCTCTTCTGTTACATTGGTCTATGTGTCTGTTTTTGTACCAGTACCATGCTCTTTTTGTCACTGTAGCCTTGTAGTATAGTTTGAAGTCAGGTAGTGTGATGTCTCCAGCTGTGTTATTTTTACTTACGATTGTCCTGGCTATTTGGGCTCTTTTTTGGTTTCATGTGAATTTTAAAATAGTTTTATTTTAAATTATATGAAGAATGTCAATGGTAGTTTAATGGGAATAGCATTGAATCTATAAATTGCTCTGGGCAGCATGGCCATTTTTACAATATTGATTCTTCCTATCCATGAACACGGAATGTTTTTCCATTTGTTTGTGTCCACTCTGATTTCTTGGAGCAGTGGTTTGTAGTTCTCCTTCAAGACGTCCTTCACTTCCCTTGTTAGCTGTATTTCTAGGTATTTAATTCTCTTTTTAGGAATTGTGAATGGGAATTCATTTGTAATTTGTTTCTCTGCTTTCCTGTTTTTGGTGTATAGTAGTGCTTGTGATTTTTGCACATTGATTTTGCATCCTGAGACTTTGCTTAAGTTGCTTATCAACTTAAGAAGCTTTTGGGCTGAGATGATGAGGTTTTCTAAATATAGAATCATATCATCTGCAAACAATGACAATTTGACTTTGTATCTTCCCATTAAATAAGTTTTTAATTTCTTTTTCTTACCTGATTGTGCTGGCCAGAACTTCCACTATGTTGAAAGGAGTGGTGAGAGAGGGCATCCCCAAGATACATCATCATCAAATTCTCCAAGTTTGAAATGAAGGAAAAAATGTTAAGGGCAGCCAGAGAGAAAGGCCAGGTCACCTACAGAAGAAGCCCATCAGGCTAACAGCAGACCTCTAAGCACAAACTCTACAAGCCACAAGAGAGTGGAAGCCAATATTCAAAATTCTTAAAGAAAAGAATTTTCCACCCAGAATTTCATATCCAGCCAAACTAAGCTTCATAAGCGAAGGAGTAATAAAATCCTTTTCAGACAAGCAAATGCTGAGGGAATTCATTACTACCATGCCTGCCTTGCAAGAGCAGCTGAAGGAAACACATAATATGGAAATAAAAAGCCATGACTAGCCTCTACAAATCACACTGAAGTTCACAGACCAGTGACACTATGAAGTCACTACATAAACAAGTCTGCAAAATAACCAGCTAGCATTACGATGACAGGATCAAATTCACACATAACAATATTAACCTTAAATATTAATGGGCTAAATGCCCCAATTAAAAGATACAGAATGGCAGGCTGGATAAAGAGTCAAGACCCATCAGTGTGCAGTATTTAAGAGACCCGTCTCATGTGCAAAGGCACACATAGGCTCAAAATAAAGGGATGGAGGAATATTTACCAAGCAAACATAAAACAGAAAAAAACAGGGGTTGCCATCCTAGTATCTGGCAAACAGACTTTAAACCAACGGAGATCAAAAAAGACAAAGAAGGGCATTACATAATGGTAAAGGGTCAATTCAACAAGAAGAGCTAACTACCCTAAATATACATGCAGCCAATACAGGAGTACCCAGATTTATAAAACAAATTCTTAGAGACCTACAAAGAGACTTAGACTCCCACACAATAATAGTGGAAGGCTTTAACATCCCACTGTCAATATTAGACAGATCGTTGAGACAGAAAATTAACAAAGATATTCAGGACCTAAACTCAGCTCTGGATCACGTGGACCTGATAGATATCACAGAACTCTGTACCCCAAAACAAGAGAATATACATTCTTCTCAGTGCCATATGGCACTTACTCTAAAATTGATCACATACTTAGAAGTAAAACACTCCTCAGCAAATGCAAAAAACTAAAATAATAACAGTCTCTCAGATCACAGCACAATCAAATTAAAACTCAAGATTAAGACACGAACACCACAGAACTACATAGTAATGGAACAACCTGCTCCTGAATGACTCCTGGGTAAGTAATGAAATTAAGGTAGAAATCAAGAAGTTCTTTGAAACTAATGAGAACAAAGAGAAAACCTACTTGAATCTCTGGGACGCAGCTGAAGCAGTTTTAAGAGGGAAATTTATAGCACTAAATGCCCGTATCAAAGAGCTAGAAGATCTTAAATCAATATCCTAACATCACAATTTAAAGAACTAGAGAATTAAGAGCAAACAAACCCCAAGCTACCAGAATACAAGAAATAACCAAGATCAGAGCAAACTGAAGGAGATAGAGACACACACACACAAAAACCCCTCAAGACATCAAGGAATCCAGGAGGGAGCTGTTTAAAAAAAATAGTAAAATTGACCGCTAGCTAGACTAATAAAGAAGAAAGGAGAGAAAAATCAAATAGACACAATCAGAAATGATAAAAGGGATATTACCACTGACTCCACAGAGTTACAAACAGCCATGAAATAATAGTATAAACATCTCTATGCAAACAAACTAGAAAATCTATAAGTAATTGATAAATTCTTATACACCCTCCCAAAATCTGAACCAGGAAGAAGTTGAATCCCTAAATAGACCAATAAGGAGTTCTAAAATTAAGGCAGTAATTACCAACCAGAAAAAGCCCAGGACCAGACAGATTTACACTGAATTCTACCAGAGGTACAAAGAGGAGCTGGTACCATTTCTTCTGAAACTATTCCAAACAATTGAAAAGGAGGTACTCTTCCCTAACTCATTTTATGAGGCCAGCATCATCCTGATATCAAAACCTGGCAAAGATACAACACAAAAAAAGAAAAGTTCAGGTCAATATCCCTGATGAACAGTGATGCAAAAGTTCTCAAAAAATTTTTTGATTTTTTTTCAAGAAGTTATATGCCAATTTTTTCTAATCTTTTCTGAAAGCATCATGTTCCTTCCCTATATTTTTGATTCACTCCTTCAGATACAGGAGTGAATTGTATATGCTGTATATAGCATATTTCATGCTGTATCTGATAATTTTATTATCTGAATTCCATGGGATCTAATTTGAGGTACTAATTTATTTTCTCCTTAGTTTTGCTTATGCTGGTATGTTTTCTTGGATTTTGGGTTAGATTTTATCTGGGGAAATTACGTAAACCCTTGGTTGTTTCTTCCCAATGAGGATTTTTATTTGTTTCTTCTAGGTGCTTCAGGGAGCTAACTACCTAAAGTTTCAACTTAAGCTGTGGACTTCCCAGATGACTGAGATAAACCCCAAGGGCTGAAAAGGACACACCTGTGATTATTAATCCTTAGAACGACTTTCTTCCCCACCTAGAATCAAGATTGAAGCAGACAAGTGTCTTATAATCTGTATTTTCAAGAGGGTAGATATTTTCTAAATAAACCATTTAGTGAAGATGTAACCCTTCAAGGATCTCACATTTAAGTAGATATCTCAGTTACCTCCCATCTTTCTTAGGTTAGACATCTAGGATCTTGTTCAGCTACCACTTTGTAGGCAAGTTCTAGATTACGAAAATGGACAAATTCCTTTAGCAGAATTGTAAACTTAATGTTTCTTACCATTGTGGCTTCTCTTAATTTTGGTCTCCAAACATTTCCCTTCTTTTTTGGAAGTTCACTGTTCACAAAACAATAAAAAATGTAGTTTGTTATTTTTTCCCCAGCATTTCCAGGTGTTTTGTCCTAGAGCTATTTTCATGGTATTTAGCCTGCCATATTTTGGAAGTAGACTAACATCTGTTTACATTACAATTTTTGAGGTGATTTTTTTTTTTTGGTGTAGAAATGTTGAAGTTAGCTAGGTTAAGTAGCATTTTGTATATTGCCTTTCTGTCAAGCATGGTATTTTAAGAGATGGCAGTGGAAATAAGCCTTGCCACCGTGATGCTGTTACACAGGACATAATGGTAACTTTACTACCAATAGCTTTTAAGTGAAACAAACAAAAACATATTTTTGGTTGTTTTCTTAATGACCCTAATATGTTTTCAGGGTCAGTGTAAGCAAAAATCTCTTTTAAATAGTAGTTATTTCCATCGGCTAGATGCAAAATTTGTTACTTTTTATCGTAGGGCACACTCATGGTTAGCATTAATGGTAATTACTTGATTGAAATCTCTTCATATTGTAAACACAAAATGCATAAACAAGTTGAATCATGAAAGGTGTTCTGACTGTTCAGTTAACAATTAACACTGAGACCCAAAAAACTGAAAGCCAAGCAAATTCAGCTCTTTTTAAACTTTCTGATAAACACATACAAGATAATTCAATAAACTAGAAATTATGTAATAAAAAAACTAGTAGCATTATAGCATTGTTCAAGAAAGGAACAAAAATTACCTAATTATTTCTCTGACAGTTTTTATATTTTTTATATTTTCTGAACATAGAGGTAATATATTCTTATTGTTAAGATCCAAAGCAATATAGACATTTTATGTTGTGAAATATAAAAGCTCTGTATAATTCATATACCTAAAATAACTGCAGTTATTAATATCGAATACTTCTCTCAATTTATTCAGTGTATAGAAACATAGTTATATTAGTGGTTTTATCTCCCAGAAATGTATTTTTATTATATATAACTGCCTTATAACTTGCTTTTTATTGAATATATTGTGAAATATCCTTCTATTTTAGTACCAATGTACTAATCATCCCTTCTTTCTATAGGCTTCATAGAATCTTATTGCATGATGTACTATCGTGCATGTTACCCCTTTCCTATTAATGATTATTAGATGGATCCTAAATTTTTCACTATTGCAACAATTTTTGCAATGAATATTTTTGTACATATGTCTTTGCATTCTTGTGTAACACTTTTATAGCATATGTTTTTTAGAAATATTATTGACAATACAAAAACTATACATTTACGAAAATTTGATAGTACCTTTCCTTCCCAAAATGTTAAACTAGTTCATGTTCAGAATTCCTGTTTTCATACTACCAAACCGTGTACCAATCATCATTTAACTGTTCCTTGTCTGATAGACAAACATATTTCATTTATTTAATCTCTATAACAATGAAAATTTGAAATACAGAATTATATAAGCTTGAAATGCAGAGGACTTACCTTATTATTTATAAATGGTCAAAATTTTGTTGTCACCATATTTTCTATCTGTGGCAAAAAATACATGAAAATTAGGTATCAATATAGATATAAATTTTTTCCCATAGAAAATCAGTTTTTAGTTAAGTTTCATGATACCTTATAGTAGTAAAAGGAAAACGTGTTGAAGTTGTGTCAACTCATTATATATCCCCACTATCCCATCGTCCAGCTCCTTCTCATTTCTTTCAAGAAAAGTTCACAGAGCTGAGAATCTCTGATATTCTCTAAGATTTAAACCATATCAATAAACTAACCTTACCCCACTTGAGTTAAAGAAATGTTTTAAGATTCATACAGGAATTCGGCATTACATAGGTACAGCCAAAAGGTTTTTGATAACCTTATTCTTGTCATCACACACTGAGAGTTCACATTGTGCAATTTTCAACTCAATAACATTGTTTTAGTTATTTTTTTTTTTTAGTTTCACGGCTTGAAAATGCCATAGACCAGAATATCTGAGCTTGACTTATTTAGTATATTTTTTCCTGCATAAGAAAATAAAATTAAATACAGTTCAGTCAGTCATTTTTGTTTTAAGCTTGATATTTGATTTCAAATAAAAATGAAGTGTCTTTTTCTCTATAGTAGTTTCTCTATATAATACAAAGCACTTAAAAATAAGTAAGAATCTGAAAAGTTTTGAGAATGAATAGATAATATGAAAATCATCATGAATGCAATTTATTTGCAGTATTAAACCTGTGGAAGTGATTTACTTTTATTACATAAGTAGATACTGGATCAGAATGTTGACACTATCTTCTAAAATCCAACAGGTTATTTTATGATGTTAAGCGCATATCTAAGAGAACCAGGAAGCTCTCACCATGGTATTTAACCTTTAGGGATTGTGTATATCTAAATATGTCTAGATGTATTCCTGTTTCTCTAAAGTACACATCTGGTTAATTTAAGATCTTCAAGCTATGTTAACATTAAATTTAAATAGATTAGGTTACTTTCCTAGAAATAAATAGAAACTTTATAAAGGTAGAAGAGCTATTACATTAAAAATTTCTTAATTTAAGATGGAATTGCCTGCTTATATTAGCCACAATGTATGTTCAAATATCTTTGTAACTGTAATCTACATCAAAATGATTTAAGTAAAAATTCCTTTTTATTTATGCTTTCAGTATTATGTTGTTTCTGTATTCAATAATATGCCTATTTTCTTTAAATTATAGAACATTAGCTGATTTCTATAAAATTATAAAACTTAAGCCTTTTAAAGTTTTGTTTTCACGTTTTACTTCTACTGAATACGTGATTAATTGTATAAAATGTCATTTGACCCATTTAATGAGCACATACTATGAGCAAAACACTTTAAGTGCAATAAAAAATATAAATTATAATAGCAAGACTACCTAACTTGGCAGTGACTGGCTTAGATATTTGGGTGTCTTAGAGAATAGAAAGAAGGTAAAAATATCCTAGCCACATGATACAACTTATTCAATAATCCATATAGTTGATGCAAATATATGGTACCTTGCTATCACGTGATGATGAGAATTTCTTTGCATCCAGAAGGTAGACTCCATTTTACATTTTCCTTTTACTTTTTCCAAGGAGTGTATTATTTCCACCACTAGCCAGTTTCTCTCTTATGCACTGCACCACCTCCAGAGAGCTGTTCCCTGATGATCTTACCACAAGAGCACGAAGCCTTTTTGCCTCAAACTTGCAAACTTATCCTCCAGCAAGATAACTCAAAATGCAACATAGATAGGCTCTTAAACACAGGCAGAACATGTACATATACCCTTGCAACTCTTGTTTTGTGTCTTTGTTCTAGTTTCCTCACAATATAGCAGAGCAGCTGTGCACAGCTGCTTACCTTCATCTTATTTTTTATAAATCTCATCCATTATAGTCTAGTAATTCCTGATTCTCAGTCTCCAGGACCTTTCACAATGCAGATGAAATAGACCAAATCTCTTGCCTGTAGGAGCTTGAAGTCCAGTGGTTTCACAGATGTTGTTTGAAACACTCCTGACAAAGTGGACTACTGGATTGTCTCTTTCCAGTAACATAAAATCCACAGACACACCCCTTCCCAGAAATGTTGGAGATAAGAAAATCTTTCTTTCACTTATTTTCACAGCTGATATATTCTGGGGAAATAAACCAAACAACATATATTAGAGTGCCTAGTGCAAAAAACTTTAAATGACATAGACAGTTACAAAGCAATCCCTTGAAGGATGTTCAAACCAGTAAGGGGGGTAAAATATACAAAAATCTTTTAGAATTGTTTGTAACTCTCATTGTTTCCTAGGATGTGATCATTCATTGTAGCGGAAATTGCTTATTATTATTGTCATATTTTCGGAGGACTAAAATGGGCATGAGTGTGATAATTGAGGGTAGAAGTTGATACTGGATACATTATTCTGCAAAATCAAGTGGGCAGTGGTAGTGCTGACAATTGCCATGAAGAGAAAATCAAAGAAAAGGGTAGAGGCTAGGATACCGGACACTATTTGGTGTAGAACTAGAGAAGAAATCACAAGGAATGAGAAAGTTTGGAAAATCACGTAGTGAGATTAAGGGAATCAAATGCCAAAATGTGATTCTGCCCTGTAACTTATCAAATCTTTGCAAAAAAGACTAAAGTGAGAAAATGCTAATTGTGTTTAGAATCTTATTGCAACAATGAGGCCTCCAAAGACTACCTACCAGCTTCTGAATGGGTGAGAAAAATCTGCCTATGAGAATGATCAACTTACATGTGGGTTATACATATAAAAATGTAGTAAGAATTTATGGCAGAGCATGACTAGTTCCGAACGAATACATCAACTGGAAATATTTTATGAGTTCAACAGTGGGATAATCAAGAATTTTTTCATAAAGGAGAGGAGATGTCTAAGTCCTTGCTAGTTGGTGCTGAAAATCACCTCTGTCTAGTAATCCAAGCAGCAGTTTTCTATATAACTCACAAAGCTCAGGGTATCTTAAAGCTCTTAAGAAGAGCATGCAAATATGCACTTGTGGATAATGCTCATATCAGAAAATGACTATATGTTTCAGAGATTATGACAATAGGTTCTAGTCCTGTTCTTAGCCTGGACAGTAAAGTCTAGATTATGATTGTTTTACAGTACATGGGACAAATTATCTATCAGAGAAATTGTTATTAACTCTCTCATAAAGCTCTGACATAAAAGCAATTCCTTTAAAGCTTTTGTCAGTTCTCTGCCTACATGGGACAGAGGAGCACACTGCATCTTTTGGAGTTCTCAAAAAAGATATGTTGTCAAATTATTGATATAGGAGTTAAAAAGGAATTATTTAGGCCGATAGTGAGGTTAAGGAATCCTCGGTAAGGCCTTCCTTTTAATGAAAAGCAGCCCCCAAATCATTTTCTTTTCTAACAGAGAGCAGCCTGTAAAATCAAGCTGCAGAAATAGACGAGCAAGTTGGAAGTTTGCACAGGTGAATGTTGGCAGTTGTGCCAATAGGAAAAGGTTACCTGGGACTAGGCATGATCAAAATGGCCGCTCCATCTTCTCTTGTCTTGGCCAGCCACGTGTACAGTAAGGATCAGACAAGATGGCGCTGGCCAAGTGGAAAGACTATTTGCATAATAAGATTAGGGTGGGGCAACCAGCCTTCCCCACATGCTGTGTAAATGTCACATCTGTCAAACCAATCTGTGAGCCCTATGTAAATCAGACACCACCTCCTCAAGCCTGCCTACAAAATCTGCTACCATCCGCTGCAGGCCAGCTTTTCCCTTTTGGATTCCCCTCTCTCACAAGAGAGAGAGCGAGGTGCTCTCTTTTCTCTTTCATTTGCCTATGAAACCTCTGCTCCTAAATTCACTCCTCATGTGTGTTTGTGTTCTTAATCTTCTTGGCGGAGGACAATGAACCTTGGGTATTTACCCCAGGCAACGATGCTGCTTCATTATGACATGGTATCTTAAATTGCATTCTTAAAATTAGCTCAAGCAACCATGAAGTGTTTGTGAAGACATATACAAAAAATCCTCGAAATAACAACTAATTAGAATAATTAGGTATTACCTTCACTAAGAATTAATATGCTTGGGCTATCTTTGAGTTGTCCTGAATCCTACTTATACTCTTACTGCTCTCCTTATGGTCACTCACACACTAATTTTCAATATCACATGAAGTAACATCTGATAACTTGGATATTGTAAGGACATTTACAGTGCACAGACATTGTGAGAAAACTGTTACGGGAAGCCCAAAATTAACCCCTACTTCTTCCTGACATTTTGCCATACTAAAGTAATTAATATATACAAAACAAATACACTAAAGAGGTAACTGGTTAGAAACACAGTCTATGAGGTTAAGAATAAGACATTGAAGTTAGGCAAATTTAGGTTGAAATCTCAGTTCTGCAAAACACTGTCTGTATTTCGGAAACAAAATTTTAAAACTATCAGTGCCTCAGTGTTTTCATTTAGAAAATAGGAATGATATCTACTTCTCTAGATTGTATGAATATTAAATAGAGCAATACAAATAAAGTACTTCACACATGCATGGCGCACATAAAAGCTCTGTAAATGGTAGTTGTTATTTACCATTAGCCTTCATAGTTAAATGTTAATTTAGTCTAGAAGCAAAAACATTCACTTTTATATCAGAAGCATTACAACTACAAAATTGAATGTTTTCCCCACTGGAGTGTAAGTTTTAGAGAACAGAGATAATGTCTATCATATTGATCACTGTATCCTCATAATGCTTGGCATGTGGTAGTCATTGAATTGCATTTGCTGACTTACTGAATGAATATGGACCATCTAGGCAACTTGTAGAGAACATTAATAGTCTCAAACAAAATTTGGAAAAGTACATATCTACATAGGGTCAATCATCAGGTGTTTGGACGGTGACTAAATAAAACTTGTAAAACTTCAGTGAATCCTTCTTTGGCTGATGTGAGAGTGAGCCATGTTTATGGCCATTTTTCTATGATAAAAACACCAGTAAAGGTCAATTAAGTGATTCGGGTTTTAGTCTCATAACTTTGTGGTCAGCAATTTGTTCAGTGTAATGTTGAAAGGTACAAAATGATAAGTAAGATTTAATCTTATGATCTGATAGAGAAGAATAGCCATGAATGCAAGAAAGAGAATGATGAGCACCATTAAGGAGGTACCATTAAAGTGCACTTTGAGTGCTCAAGTAGGGAAATATTTATTGTTAATTATAAAAACTAATTGCTAATAACCGATTGATTGGCATATTTGATAACTGAGTCCTTATATAATCTATGTATCTGATCTCTTGACCTCGTTCTCTATTTGTTACCCCTCACTCATTTACTCTAGCCACACACCTACTCACTGTTCCTCCAATATTCCAAACACAAGTCCTCTTTAGAGAATTTTGTATTTTCTTTTTCCTTTGCCTGGAGTTCTTCTTTGCCAGATCCCCATAGAGCTCACCTTCTTACTTACTGATTGTTAATCAAAAATCACTTTCTCAATGAGACCTTTCCCAATCGTCCTATATAAATTTTAACCACATATGCTTATCTCATATCACTCTTTTCTGTTTTATTTTCCTAAGCATTTAGCTCTACACATAATACATTTTACTTACATTTTTAATTGTTGGTTTCTTTCACTATAATGTAAACTTCATGAGAGATTTTTTGTCTTTTTCTTAGTTGGTGTATGTCCAGTGTCTGGAAAAATGAATGCTGATACATAGTGGAAAATCAAAATTTATTGAAATAAAGAATGAATAAACTAATGGTTGTTTAATATTTATAGTTCAGAAAGTGCACTCACATAAATTTGTTCTTTACTCTTCCTAACAATTCTATGCAGTAGGTAGGATTACGTTTAGCTAGAGGAATCACTGAAGACTTCTTATAAGAGATGGCACTTGAAGCATGGGTCAGACAGCTGGAGAATAATATGAAAAAATACCACATTTCCAAAATAAAAATAGTATTTAACAATTCTTATGAATCTCACTATTTGAGTGGAAAGAAATCCATGTAACTGTGATCATTATTTTTGTAGTTCAGATTATATAGCTTGGATTTAAAGCAATTTCCTTATGTTCAAGTTTGTTTAAAATACTGAAAGAAAAATAATGTCTGGAGAGTGATACGGATGAATGGCTAGGCACCATTTTTACTGGTTTTATAAATCAGATTCAACTTTTCAAATGTAGTCAAATAAGTTTCACTGTACCGTAAGCTCCTTGAGAGCCTAAGCTTTAACTCTCCATTACCTGACACATAGCATGTGCTCATTCAACCTTTATACCTGACACGTAGCATGTGCTCATTCAACCTTTGCTCAATGGATATTTGTTGCTTTGGTATAAACCAACCACTGACAGTGAAAAATGAAGATAACGCTGAATTGGGTTATGAATTCATTCATTTATTCCCTCAGAAAACCCAACTGGGTTCTAACAATGTTTAAGAAACTGCTCTTTGTACTGGGGATATGATGGTGCACTGGCTGGTTCTGACTATGCCTTAATACAGATTGTAGGCTAGCAGGAAAAATAGACATCAAGCCATAATTGGCCTATTCTCGCGGTAAATTCTATTAAGGAGAAAGCACTATGAAAGCAAATAACAAGAGGATACGCCTGATTGTAAAGCTAATCCTATAAGTTAAAAAAAAAATTAAAGGCAACTTCTTCTAAATGTGGCAAAGAAGATAGTCATTGTTATAACAGAGAGAAATGCACACAGTAAGTAACACAAAGAACTTAAAAAGGAAAAATAAGACAAAAATATTCTCATTTTATTTGATAAGTTTTAAGCAAGACATTTTAATACCTTGGGAACCTGATGAACAGAACTGGGGAATGGGGAGAGTATTGACAGAATGGACCTGGTTCTATACATCAGTGGTCCCCAACCTTTTTGGCACCAGAGACCAGTTTTATGGAAGATAATTTTTCCACCGACTGGTGGAGGGCAGCGGGGGAGATGGTTTCAGGATGATTCAAGCACATTACATTTATCGTGAACTTTATTTCTATTATTATTACTACATTGCATTATATGATGAAATAGTTATACAATTCACCATAATGTAGAATCAGTGGGAGCCCTGAGCTTCTTTTCCTGCAACTAGGTGGTCCCATTTGGGGGTAAAGGAGACAGTGACAGATCATCACATTAAATTCTCATAAGGAGCATGCAACCTAGATCCCTCGCATGCACAGTTCACAATAGGATTTGTGTTCCTGTGAGAATCTAATGCGGCCTCTGATCTGACAGGAGGAGGAGCTTAGGTGGTAATGAGAGTGATGAGGAGCAGCTGTAAATACAGATGAATTGTCACTCACTTGCCTGCTGCTCATCTCCTACTGTGCATCTTGGTTCTGCCAACAGTCCATGGCCCAGAAGTTGAGGACCCCTGCGTTACTTCACTATGTTCCTAAAGCATCTATCACTGTGGTTACATGCAATACATGCTCAATTTGTGCCAATAGACTAAATAAATGAATAAATTAAAGATACTTAGAAAGATGGGACTAGTAAAGTTGGATTATTTTAATCTGGGACTGATGATGAAATTTAGAGAAAAAATGATGGGAAATTTACTGCACAAAGGGATTTGTATTTTTTCTAAATATTGCTATCCAATGCCTCAGTTTGTTTAGATATTACTTCTAATGTGTACTTAGCTCACTTACACTGTTAATCTGAGGACCAGTCTTGATCCAGAGGGAAATTCAAACGTAGCAAAAAAAATTGACCGACCTATCTACGTCTGTCTATGCATTATCAGTGTAGGTTTACAGCTGTACTCTTCATGAGAACTACCTTTTATTTTGAGATTACGTCATTTGTGATTTTTTATGCTGAAATGTCATTATTTTAGGAAACGTGCTATCTGTTAAGTCGCCAGGTGTTGAATACACCAGATTGGGTCACCTTTTCTATTATGCATAGGTGAATGACACTGATTTGCAGACTAGTCCTTCCCATCCTTCTCGGTTTGCACTGTCAACCTACTTGTCTTCTGAAGTAGGTGAAAACAACTTTAATTTTCCAAAGTGATAAGTGGTTGATTCAATTTTGGAGGGAGTAGAGTTGTTCAGGAGAAACAGGATGAAATTTCATCTCATATAGGGAAGGTAAGGGGCAGATATTTTTGCTTGCTTATGTTCAGGCTGTACCCTCTTCTTACTTATTAATGAAGTCCCAATTTTGTTCAGATATTGAGTATCAATATGACAAAGAAAAGAGGGCTAGCCAGTCATAATAATCCCATAACACTTTGTCAGTGCTTGGTTTGCATTTGCCATAAGATGGGAGGGGTAGTATGCCCTGATTTTCTAGGGGAATAAGTTCCTTTCTGATAAAAAAGAAAGAGGTCCAGAAGGAAGCCACAGTCAAAAAAAAAAAAAAAGAAAGAAAGAAAGAAAAGAAAGAGGAATACAAAAAAGACTTGTGCTCTCTGTTGCTTCTGACTTTGAAATGTATAAGTTGAGAAAGTCATGTGGAACTGTGGCAGTCATGTTCAGACTATGAAGAAAAGCCCAGAGAATCACTGATAACCTGACTCAACATGCTGACAGTTTTCACCTGTTGAATCAATCCTGGGCTACCTCCTGCCAGATATTTTGTTATTACTGAAAAAAACCAACAATTTTAAGTTACACTTAATTATGCACTTTCTTACATTTTACAGATTCATGGGGTAGTTTTCATGGGCCTAGTTTAAAAGACATGAGCTATGTGTTTAGTCTATATTTTAATCTATTTAATATCTGATCACACACCAAATATGATGGACAAAACATCAACAGTGCATTTTGGAGTAAAATTACAGCATTCTTGGATAGTCATCAATGCATTACTTGATTAGTATAATTTTATTCTCAAATACAGTTCTCAAAAGTGTGAAAAGATAAGGATGCATTTATGAAACCACTAGCAATTGTAGTTAAGCAGCAAATCTGTTAGTGCAGTATCATAAATTCTCATTGCTATGAAAAATGTAAATCCGAAGTTTAAAAGACCTTACCTAGGGCCTGAATAAATCAGCCAAATGGGTGGGGAGGGTGATTTAGACTAGTGGAATAACATTAACATCAGTTTCCCAGAAAATTATTACCTATGGCAAAAAGCAACATATGAGGGTCAAAAATCTATAAAATTCTACTTTGTAAGAAATTTGATAATAAAAAATAGATATCTTATGGTACTTAGGATGCTTTTGGCTATAGAGATCACAAAATATGACTCAAATTAGTTTAACAGTAACAAAAGTCAATGGCTCAAATAATATGAAGTCCAAATGGAGAATAGGTCTCAGGGTTGGTTGATCTAATATCGCAACAGTATTGTTAAAAACCCAGGTTCTTTCTATATCCCTACTTACAGACACCTAGATGATTGGATTATAGCTAGTAGCAATTGAATCCATATTCTCTCTTGTTCATATACAAATATATCAAGTGAAAAGAAAGAAAAATTTTCTAGAATCTTCCACCAAACATTTTTCTAGGTTTTGTTTCAGGGAGCTGGAATTGGGTCACTTGTTGCAATGGACTGAATGTTTTTGTCCCGCCCTGCCCGCCACCAAAATAAAAATTCATAAGTTAAAATTTTAACTCCCAATGTGACAATATCAGGAGGGCCTTTGGGAGATAATTAGGTCATGAGGGTAGAACCCTCATGAATGGGATTAGTGCCATTATAAAGGAAACTCTAGAGAATTCTCTCACCCTCTTTTTATCATGTAAAGATATACTGAGGAGACTGCAGGATGCAACCTGGAAGATAGCTATCTTAGTCTGTTTTCTGCTACTGTAACCCAATACCACAGCTAGGGTAATGAATAAAGAAAAGAGATTTATTTGGTTCATGGTTCTGGAGGTTGGAAAGTCCAAAAGCATGCAGCTGGCACCTGGCCAGGGTCATCCCTTGGAGGAAAGTAGAAGGGTAAATGAGCATGCAAGACACAGAGAAAATGGAGTTCAAACTCATCTTTTTATCAGGAGCCCCCTCCCTTGATAACTAACTCATTCCCATCATAACAGCATCAATTCATGCAGGAAAGGCAGAGCCCTCTACGACTTAACTATCTTTTGAAGCTTTCACCTTGCAACACTGCTACAATGGCAATTAAATTTCAACATGAGTTTTGGAGGTGACATTCAAAACTTAGCAAGGGATCTCATCAGAATTTGACCATACTGGCACCCTGATCTTGGACATCTAGCCTCCTGAACTGTGGGAAATAAATTTCTGTTGTTTATAAGCTACTCAGTCTGCTATACATTTTATATTCAATAGCAGCCTGAACTGACTAACACATTTGCATGTTCTTCGACCAATTTCTGACAAGGAGGAATAGGACTCTTAGAATAATGAGGGCTATCTCAGAGCTAAGAAATGGAGACATTTGTCCTGAATCATGAGCCTTTTCCTGCATAGAAAAGGCTACTATATGAAAGTAAAATGAGGTTCTTACGGGAAGAAAGAAGTGAATGGGTGAGGATAAGTTTTTTAAAAAAGTCAATTGCATTTCTTATTCACCAGGAGCCTACTATATTAAGATATTATAATAGGATTATTATTCATAAAATAAGTAATTATCATATTATCTATATAAACAGTGACTATGGTGATAGACAGTATTAGTGACCTAGTACATCTATCAAATTTTGCTAGGTTATGCTGTCTTACAAAAATGATGCTTTATTTCTTGTTCACATTACATTGTCCATACAGTTTTGCTCCATGTCTTCTTCCTTCTGGGACCCAGGTTGAAGGAGTAGCCCTGTATGAGACTTGGGGGCCTTTGTGGGAGAGGGAAAAAGAAAACGTCAGAACCTCATGATGAATTGGCATATATCACTTCAACTCACATTTCATTGGGTAAAGCAAATTTCATGGCCATTCCTGATGTCATGACTGCAGGAAAGTCAAATTATCCCATAAGCAAAATCAAATCCTCTCACAATAATTGGAAACAGTGATACACTCTCTCAATCACCTCTAACAGACATCCATTTTTTCTCTCCTTCCTTACTCCTAATGCATCTAAGTCATGGAGCCAGGATTTGAAGATTGGTCTGCATAACTCCATACACCTCTCTAACCAGTGGTCTAATTGAATATCAAAACATACAGAATAAATTACTTTAAATATATTTTTAAATAAATATTTAAGTAATGTAACCAATTTAGGAATCAGTGGTATTGTTAAAAATACATCTATGTCAGTTGTTCACAGCTTAAGGTAAATACTACCATAGCAGTGGTTGTAAACATTTTGATCTCAAGATTATCTTTATTTATTTATTTCTATTTTTTGAGACAGGGTCTCACCCTGTCACCCAGACTGGAGTGCAGTGGCATGATCACAGCTCATTGCAGCCTCAATCTCCTGGGCTTAAGTGATCCTCCTGCCTCAGCCTTCTGAGTAGCTGGCACTACAGGCATGAGTCACTACCCTCAGCTAATTTTTCTATTTTATTTTTTTTGTAGACGTAGTGTCTCTATATGTTGCCAAGGCTTCTGGGCTCAAGCTGTCCTTTCTTCTTGGCCTCCCTAAGTGCTGGGATTATAGGAGTGAGTCACTGCACCCAGCCTCAAGGCCCCTTTACACTCTTAAAAACCATTCAGGATCATAAAGAGATTTAAAAATATGTGTTATACCTGTCTTTATTTACCATATTAGAAATTAAAACTGGAAACAAATTTAAATTCTTAATTCATTTCAAATAACATTAATAAGCCTATTACATGTTAACATAAATTGTATATTTTTGTTAAAAATAATGATATATTTCAAATTTTAAAATTCATTAAAAAGGGGGCACTGCTTTATATTATTGTAAATCTCTTTAATGTCTAACTTAATAGAAGACAGCTAGGTTATTTTATCTGTTATATGCATGCTGTATATTTTTTGGTTGAAGTGTATAAACAAAGTCATTACATAAATATGTGAAGAGAAAAAGAATGAGTTTTTTTGTTTGTTTTGTTTTAGCTTTTTTTTTTGAGACGGAGTTTTGCTCTTGTTGCCCAGGCTGGAGTCCAATGGCATGATCTCGGCTCACTGCAATCTCCTCCTCCTGGGTTCACGCAATTCTCCTGCCTCAGCCTCCTGAGTAGCTGAGAGTACAGGTATGCACCACCACGCCCCGCTACTTTTTGTATATTTAGTAGAAAAGGGGTTTCACCATGTTGGTCAGGCTGGTATCAATCTCCTGACCTCAAGTGATCTGCCCACCTCGGCCTCCCAAAGTGCTGGGAATACAAGCATGAGCCACCACGCTGGGCAAAGAATGAGTATTTTAAGATAATTTTGTATGTTCTTCCTTGATAGTACTCTAAAACTTGACATGTGGTACTTTATAAGAGGTAGTTGCAATATACAATCAAACCATATCACTGAATTTTCTATATTCTGTTACAACAAAATCCATTGGCTTCTCTTGAATTTTGAATGAATCTTTTATTCATGTATAATTTTGTACTGTCATGCATGTTCATTTGAAAATATTAGTTTACTCATTTATACAGATCTTCCAATGTTGACATATTTCATTATGCAATAAACATCATATTTATTAATATTGCCACTGATCTCATCAGGAAAGTCTGTCTTGGGAAGCTGTCAAGCTCACAGAAGCAGATGTAAGTTTTCCAAAACTCTTTCACTTGAAAGTTCAAATTTTATTACTGGCAACAATACCGTCAGTTGTCCTTGAGATGTCAGGCTGTCTTTGTTCATTTTTGAGAAAATGTGTGCCAAATATCCAAGTATGAATAGCTATAGTTTGCCTATTTGTCATTCTTTCAAATTAAAATGGTGCTCTATGAGAAGAGATTATTTCAGCTTGCAATTTACACAATCACACAAGTGCTTTTCTTGATACAAATATGTTTGGTTATGTAGTGAAGTGTTTTGGCATTTTTCTCATTTTTCTCCCACAGGATACATTGAAAAGAAGTATATTCAAAGGTTGACATTTAATAAAATTAATAATTTTTATTTTTTCATCAAAACCATTCTTAAGTGAAACTGATATTCTATTATTATTAGTATGACTATCATGTAATTTTATTTTTAAAATGAAAGTGTGTGGTAAAATGCAATGGCTAACAGTATAGCTCAGGGCCACCACCTTGATTCTTGCCTTAAAGCCAGCAATTTTTCTGACCATTGCTCTTGCACCATTAGTGAAAATTTCAATGTAATGAATAAAGCAAACAATGTCTTGATATTATTATGAAAATAGTTTTGGCTTTTCACGTTACTTGTAAAGACCTTAAGGATATTCAAGGGTCTTAAAGTCTGAGAACTACTGCTCTTCAGAAACCTTGTAAAGTCAGCCAATTTAACCTGTACATTCAATGCAAAGGTTAAAAAAAAAATCTTTGTAACCGCCTTCTCTCCTTGGCATTGTGATAGGTGCTAAGGCTAGAAAGATGTAGAATGCTTCTACTCTCAAGGAGCAGGAACATGCTAGAGTCATTCTAGCCCTGAGAGTAGAATTTTGAGCCTTCTAATGTCAGTGCTCTGCTAGACAAGCAGAGGGAAATGAGTAGAACACAGGAAGACAGGGAAACACCTCGTTCTGTCTGCAGATTCAGGCAACGACATCCAGAGTTGAAAAGAGGTTCCCAGGTGAATAAACAGGAGATGGGATAGTGCTCTAGGCCAAAGAGTAACCCTGAAATAAGGTATGGAGACAAAACATGTATACAGACTTCAGTATTTCAAAAAATGAAGTTAGAAAAAAATGGGTTTTAAGTCACTCAGAGCTTTGTGTGCCCAGCTAAGTTGTTACAACTTTAAAATGCTGAGATTATGTCAGCACGACTAGGAGATGAATTAGGCATAGAAGGAATGTTAGCAGGTAGCAATAAGGAGTGGAGTGGGAAAAGGGAAATTTGGAGAGTTTAATTTGGAAGCTGTTGAATCTGTGTTTATGACATGCCAAATGAATTGGTACTGCTGGAATATAAATATATGCACCTGAAGCTTAAAGGTGACATCATAGGTATGATGGATTTACATTGTTAGTGTCTAAACGGCAATTAAAATTGTGAGACTAGATGAAATAGTGAAAAGACTGTGGAGAGAAAGGAGCAGGGGACCAAGAGTAGATGTCTCAGGAAGCGAGAGTTAGCAGGGGAAAAGGAACCTGTGGATGACGTTGCAAATGAAAAGGCAGAAAGATGAGGGCAAAACTGTTATTGGATGATATTAACACTTAAACCAGTGAATTTAGGGTAACCAGATTGCTCTCTGTAAGGTGGGTGGGTCTCATCCAATCAACTGAAAGCCTGAATAGGACAAAAAAACCAGCCTTCCCAAGGAAGAGAAAGTTCTTGAGCAAACTGCTTTCAGATTCCACCTGCACCATCAGGTTTCCCGGGTCTCAAGCCTACTGGCCCACATTTCGGATCAGATGTGAACTTGCCAGGCATATATCTATTCTCCACACACCCCTTGGCTCTCTCTGTCCTATTGGTTCTATTTCTCTGGAGAAACCTGAGTAATTCAGAAACTGTGAAAGCAAATTATCATGAAAATAAATTTGTAGAGCAGAGAGTAATCAAGTAAGTTCCTCAGAATATCTCTTCTATTGCATGCTAATGGGTGCTAAAAACAAAGAAAGAAAGAAAGAGTTTTGCTGTAATTATATCTGGGGAATTTCTTGGTGCCATTTTAAATGCACTCAGCACAATCACGTAAAGTGTAAAATGTGAACTTTTAAAATATTTTCAAATCTAATATTTCTAATTCACCCTCACTTTTCTGGGTAGTTAGGGAGTTGCTTTTTATTTTTAAAGATCATTTTAAATTTACAAACTACCTAGTGGTAATAATTTTTAGTTTAAATTAGTTTAAATTCTTATAGGTACATGCTCAGTTTTTCATAGTTCTGCAAACTTCTGCTTTTCCCGCAAATGGCATTTGGATTTCTATAGGAGATTACTGTGTTCTTGTCTTAGAAAGAGAGCCCTGTATCTATGGGTGTTCCTTTTGGACTCTGCAGCGATTACTCTCTTGTCTACTTGGTCACTGCTCTTTCAGCTAAAATTTACTACCCAAGTTGGCAGCTGGTGAGCATATGATGTTTTTTCTGAGTTTGGCCAGGGCCTCTTGTCCTCCCTGATAACTCAACCCTATCTTAGTCCTCACCAGCACTTGAGGTCTGGATGTACCTTAACTGAACCCTAATCTACAACTGCAGAGTTACTTTTCCCAGTCACAGCAACTCGTAGGGTAAGCTTGCTAGCCAGCAGCTTTGCGTGCCTCTCGAAGGCCTCTTGGTACTTCTGGACACCTGCTAAACCCACAGGGCAAGCTGGAATTGACACTGGACGGGTAACTCTTGTTAGCCTGTGTCCAAACACATGATGCCACTGACTTGACTTTGTTTAAACACATTAATATAGTTGCCATCATTGGTTATGCAGAATAATTTTGCAGGAGGTTCTCCCTACTAAAACCAATGACAGAATGGCCTCTCTGCCCCTGAATTTCCCCTCACCTACATAGCAAACAGCCCTACTTTAGGCTGGAAATGAAAGAACAGGCCACACACATCCCATCACTTAATTCCTCCTCTTCAGGATCTCTTCTCCTTCCAAATATCTATCTGAAATCAAAGAGGCGAAATTTCCACTTCCCCAGGATTTGACCAGATTTCCTTTCATCCATAGAATACTCCTTCCAGAGAAAATATTCACTCCATTTTCCATTCCCTGAAGCTAGACTAATGGAAATATTGTAGTGAGCATGATTTTTATGACAGAGGAGTAAAAAAGTATGCATTTACACTTAAATATAATCATGTATGTAAAGATCTGCAAAAAAGTGATCTATTGCTTTTTTCTCTTAAACTTGATCACAGAGACCTTTGACAAAAATAATATTTCAAGATACAAATTTCCTTGAAATGCTAAGAATGAATGTAGAGTTTTAAAAAGGAACAAATGAACCACAAGTAAAATACAAGTGAAAAGTTTAGAAAGATGAGTGCATTGGGATGCACTGCTAAATGATCCATGAACTTCCTGGGGATAAGACATTTTTGTTTGTTGTTTGCTTGTTTTAGGAGATTGAAGAGTGGGAGGTAAGAAAATGGGAACAGTGAGTGTCACTGTTTTTTTTCCAAGGAGCTTGGTTGAGGAAGGAGTAAAATGGGGCAGTGGCTAGAGGGGAGACCCTCGATGGGAAATATTTGCTTTTGATGGGTGAGACATGAAGATGTTTACATGGAGGGAAATGAGTCACTCAGAGTAAGCTATTGAAGATATAGAGAAAGGAGAATAGAGCAAGGTCCCAAAGCCCATGAAGTTGGGTCAGATCAAGATTACAAAAGGAAGGCTACATCAAGAATAGGATGAGAGCCACCTCTGCTCCTGAGGCAGGTAGGAAGAAAGAAGTGTGCATGCGCAAAAATGTCAAATGTTTCTAAGTGGACAGCAGAGGAGACGAGGTATTTCAGGCCAAACAGCCTTAAATTTTTGTTAAAGTAAGAAGGAAAGATATTTGCTGAGAGTAATTAGAATAGGAGATTTGAAGAAAACTGAAAAAATAGTGAAGGTCCAAAAAGTCCTATAGAGGAGATAACCAAAGTTCTGGTTAAATATAAACAGTGATCGAGTGCTGAGACTGAAATCCATGAATTTGAATCTACATGGCACCAGTGTGCATGACTGTGTAATTTTTACCATGCAGTCAGTGTTCTGGATCAGAAAAGGCCAACTGTGAAATTGATCCAAGGTTGGGATTTTTCCATATGGAAGATAAAAAAACAAAAACAAAAACAAAAAACAAACAAAAAAACCCCATGAATTTGAAGAATCTGAGGGTGTTGATGACAGAGTGGTTCATGTAATCAACCAAGAAATCTAGGGAAGAGCTTGAGATCAGAAAGAAACAAATAAAATGGAAAGATCAAGAGCCTGGTATACTGGCGGGCAAAAAAAAAAAAAAAAAACAAAAAACCCAAAAAACAAACAAACAAACAAACAAAACTTCAAGTTAAAGGAATACTGGATGATAAAAACATTGAAGTTTCTTTGGGTGAGTTTTCCTGGAAATGAGAAGAAAATAGCAATAATTCATTGTTATGTCATATGATAGCTGATTTTCCCAGTGCCATATATTAACTATTTGGTCTTTCTTCTACTAATTTCCAAAATTTGTTATAAATCAATTTCCCCTGTACTTGTGGAACCATTTCTGTTTCACTGTTACAAGTGACACTATATCAAATGAGTCTATAATAAAATAAATATAGTAAGTTCTAGTATCTGATAGGACAAGTTCCCCTTCATTATACTTCAAAATATTCCTGGCTATTCTGGTTCATCCATTAACCAAAACACAAATTTTTGATTAAGCTTTTCAAAAATTACTGAAAAACCCTGATAAAATT
This sequence comes from Pan paniscus, assembly GCF_029289425.2. Classification (NCBI taxonomy): domain Eukaryota; kingdom Metazoa; phylum Chordata; class Mammalia; order Primates; family Hominidae; genus Pan; species Pan paniscus. The sequence continues at coordinate 157,335,069 of NC_073249.2, forward strand.
TTGATTGGAATAGCATTGAATGTACAGATTCTATTTAGGGAAAATTTGTCTTTTAGCAAGCATGGGTTTACAACTGATGAATATGTTAGATTGCTAGATATAATAAAATATTCTTTCATGCGTTCATGATCTTTCTGACCGTTAAGATTTATGTTTAGTTACAAATTATTTTCATATTGTAAATATAACCATTTCTTTAAAACTTGTATTTTCTAACTGATATTGATATTAGATGGGACTTATTATTGATTTTTAGATATTGAACTTATATCCAGAAACTTCTGACTAGTAAATAGCTATTAGTTCAATTAGTTATTAATTCTAAGGGTTTGTAGATTTGACTGGTTTTATACGCTGTCATATCACTCAGTAATAATATGTTACTGTTTTTTCCATATTTGAATACAGACTAAATGTAGGCAAAGAAAAAGCAATGTAGGTATTTGGGGAAGGAACTTTCTAGAAAGGAGGCTTTTTGCTGTTATTTGTTTTTACAGTATTAATATTTTATACTGTGTATCAGATTTGTATTTCTGGATTCTTTCATTTTAAATATTAATAATTGTCTCTCACTTTTCCCTCTTTCCCCAACCCTAGCTTTTAAATAAACTTCCACATTTCATTGGTATTTCTAGATTTAGCTTTTACTTTTTTTTTTTTTTTTTTTTTTTACTGACAAAAGCCATAGGGCTGGTTCATATTTGACTTTTGCCCACACTGTCTTTTTTTTTTATTATTATACTTTAAGTTCTAGGGTACATGTGCACAACATGCAGGTTTGTTACATATGTATACATGTGCCATGTTGGTGTGCTGCACCCATTAACTTGTCATTTATATTAGGTATATCTCCTAATGCTATCCCTCCCCCTTCCCCCCACCCTACAACAGGCCCCGGTGTTTGATGACCGCCTTCCTGTGTCCAAGTGTTCTCATTGTTCAATTCCCACCTATGAGTGAGAACATGAGATGTCTGGTTTTTTGTCCTTGCGATAGTTTGCTGAGAATGATGGTTTCCAGCTTCATCCATGTCCCTACAAAGGACATAAACTCATCCTTTTTTATGGCTGCATAGTATTCCATGGTGTATATGTGCCACATTTTCTTAATCCAGTCTATCATTGTTGGACATTTGGGTTGGTTCCAGGTCTTTGCTATTGTGAATAGTGCCGTAATAAACATATGTGTGCATGTGTCTTTATAGCAGCATGATTTATAATCCTTTGAGTATATACCTGAAACTGAACAACCTGCTCCTGAATGACTACTGGGTACATAATGAAATGAAGGCAGAAATAAAGATGTTCTTTGAAACCAGCGAGAACAAAGACACAACATACCAGAATCTCTGGGACATATTTAAAGCAGTGTGTAGAGGGAAATTTGTAGCACTAAATGCCCACAAGAGAAAGCAGGAAAGATCTAAAATTGACACCCTAACATCACAATTAAAAGCTTTTACTTTTATTGATTCTGTCATTTTGTGTTATATTTCAATACTTTTTATGTATATCTTCATTATTACCTTCCTCTCACTATTTCTTTTTTTTATTTTATTACTTATTAATTTATTTTTTGAGACAGGGTTTCACTCTATCACCCAGGCTGGAGCGCAGTGGTACAATCATGGCTCACCTCAGCCTCAACCTCCTGGGCTCAGGCAGGTGATCCTCCCACTTCAGCCTCTTGAGTAGTTAGGAATACAGGCGGCCACCAGCATGCCTGGCAAATTTTTGAATTTTTTTTCGGAGATGGGGCTTCACCATGTTACCCAGGCTGGTCTCCAACTCCTGGGCTCAAGCTATCCACCTGCCTCAGCCTCTGAAAGTGCTAGGATTACAGGCGCCATCTACAGTGCCCGGTCTCTCTCACTATTTTGATTTTTTGATTTACTTTGTTCTTACATAATTTTTAACTTATTACTTTTTAATCTTTTTACATTTTAATGCCATTGATTTCTCTGTGACATCTCAAAAGTTTGTATTTTTAGTGTCTTTATTGTCATATTCTTAACATTGTGCAGTTTGCATTCATATTTCTTCATTGAGATGTTCCAATATGATATTTGGAATTATAGTTCTTTTTTAAATCATGTAGTGATTAGGGAGTGTTATTGAGTGTAAGAATGTTTTATGGACAGAGATTATTGAATTTGTAATTTGTATTTTACTTTGTTGAGATTTTCTTTGTAGTTTAGTAGGTAATTGCTGCAGTGTGGATGTTTATTTCCACCAAATCACCTACTGAAATTTGACCCTTAACGCTGGAGGTGGGGCCTAATTGGAGGTATTTGGGTCATGGAGGTGGATCCCTCATGAATCGATTAATGGCCTGGGGGGTAGGGGGTTGGGATGAGGGTTCCAGAGGGGTGAGTTCTGGTTCTATACATTCCTGAGAGAGCTGGTTGTTGAAAAGAATGTGGCACCTTCTGCTCTCTTGCTTACTCTCTTGCCATGTGGTCTCTGCACAAGCCAGCTCCCCTTTGCCCTTTGCCATGAGCTGAATCAGAAGCAGATGCTGGTGGCATGCTTCTTGTATACAGACTGCAGAACTTTGAGCCAAACAAACCTCTTTTCTTTATATGTTATCCAGAGGCTCAGGTATTCCTTTATAGCTAAGCAAAATGAACTACGACAGTGATCAAATTTTGAGCATGTTCTATATGTGCCATGTGCTTGAGAAGAAAACGGATTCTCTAATTGATGAGTTCAATGTCTTATTTAATAATTATGTAGTTTAAATATTCCATTTTCTCACTAATGTTTGTTTGCACAATCCATCAATTAGAAATTTACTATAATTGTGGTTACTTGTGATTATTTTTATAATCTTGTCAATTTTGCTTTATGTATTTGAGGGATTTGTTACTCAGTGTGTGTGTATTTAGAATTATAGTTTCTTCATGATGAGTGCTATACTTGTTTGTCTTATTATATGAAATTAAAGGAGGTGCTTGCTTTGGACAGAGGCTCTGGCCTAGCCCCAGCAAACCAGACCAAACAATGGAGTCACTCATGTTAATCCCACAGAATCAATTGAAGTTTTAAGGAAGCAAACAGATTACCAAACAGACCAGTTTTTTTTTTTTTTTTTTTCCTGAAAATAGGAGATTCTAGTTTACTTGAGTCAGGGTAATAAGAAAGTCTCCTCTGCCTTAATTCCTACAGAAAAGTAACCTGAAGCACCCTGATGTTAACCAATCTGTTTTTTACCTATTGTTCTCTTTCCTTGCTCCCACTTTACAAAACTCGTTGTTCTGAACATTGTTCAGTGGAGCACTCATTCTATTTTATATAATGGAGGCTGCCCCTGAGTCATGAATCACAAATCAAAGCCAATTAGATCTATAACTAAATTTGTTGTAATTTTGCCTTTGCCATCCCAAATAATATTTTTGCTATTTGGTCAGTTTGAGCTGATATTAATGGAACCACAGCATCTTTTAGTTAGTATTTGGCTGGCATACAATATTCTATCCCTTTTTTAAAAATTGTCTATATGTTCAATGTGTGTCTGAAATAGTGGTGAATGTCTTATTAAATAGCTGGACCTTAATATTTAGATATGATCTGAAACTTTCTTAAAAATTATGTATATAAATTTATAGGCTACAAGTACAATTTTGTTACATGCATAGATTGTGTAGTGGTCTGTTTTTCAATGACTAAATTAGTTATGTTTATTTTTATTGTCATTCCTGATTATTTTGACTTATATTTAACATCTTATTCATGTTTTCTTTTTACAATACTTTTAGCTTTTTTTACTCCCTTCTTACTTTCTAATGTGTTCATAACCATTTTATTTTCTTCTCCTCTATTGATTGGAGGTTTATGCATTTTCATGTTTACTCCTTTGTTAAATACTTGACTTAATAAAATTTATCCTTAATCCATTAAACTTCCTCCAGAAAACTATGAAGATTTTAGAATATTTACATTCCCCTCTCATCTTACATGCTGATGTCCAGTATTTTAGTCCCAACTTGACTTTATATCCGCAAATTAGTCATCATCATCATTATGATTTTATATATTCAATGCTTATTAGATTTGCCAATACCAATTACTAGGTTTGTCATTATTCTTTACATAACATTCTTTTCTTCTGAATTTGAATTTCTCCTTATTAAAATATAGACCTTAGTAGCTATTGGAAACAGGGTTTATGTATGGCAAACTCTTTTAGGCTTTGTCTAAAATACGCTTGTTTCTTCACTCTTAGCTTATAATTTATTTGATTATAGAATTTTAGATTGATAAGTTATTTTTCTGTAGCATTGTAAAGAAGATATTCCAATATTTTTCAGTCTGTAAGACTTTTACTATTGTTGCTATTCATTTAAATATTGTCTTTATATATGACCTGTCTTTTAAGTTGTCTTCGTGTTGTACATGTAATTGTAAACATACAATAACAATGCATATAAAGCAGGTAGAACAGTGCATGACTCATAGTAAGCACAAGATTAATGTTAGCTACTGTTGTTTTGTTGTTAAACAGGAATGTTTTGTTTATTGCAGACTTAATGTCAATTTCTTAAGTTGCTAATACTTTTGTTTCTATTTTCTTCTAACTTTCCCTCTTGATGAATTATTTCTTTACTTGGTAGTGGCTTATCAGTTTTTTTTTCTCCATGGTCATTTTCTATGGAGGTTTTTATTTGCTTGTTTGTTTTGTTTGTTTGTTTGTTTGTATTTTCCATCCCTGGGGGCATTCCATGTGTCCTGGGTTGTCAAACTTTCCTTAATGCAAAGTTTTGCTTTTTCTTGGAATTCCATAGTTAGAATACCAGAATTTTACTGGTCTTGGGCCAACTTTTATACTTCAAACTTTGAAATTTCTATTCCATATAAATAGTGTCAGTATGAACTCCCAAACCATGTCAAACCCAGGGTGAGATAGGAGCTTTAATTTTTTTCATTTTAGTGTGGGGATGAGCTCTTCTAGGGTGTCACCTTAGCACATATATCTAACTTTTAGATCCTTACCTTGTTGTGAGCCAAGGCCTCATCTCTTGCTTCCTGCTGTTTGTTAGAATCACAAACCCTAATATTTAGGGATTATATGTGGTGTAATGCTTCCCCAAATTCTCACGCAATCAACCCATGTTCTTATTGAAATGGCATTTCATTACTTCTGTTATCTGAGGCTTTTCATCTTTTCTATTTTAAGTTATGCATCTTTACATTTCCATATTTCATCAAGTAGTCTATATATTTAAGCAGAAGACTTTTCCATGACAACTTATTCTACCAATAATGTAGATAGTCTTTTCACTTTTAAAAATCTTGACACATCATAAGTGCTCAACTAACAGTATTTTTGGTTTCATTGTTGGACAGCTGACGTACAGATTTAGTGCTTAGGAGAGAAATCTGAATTCATTTACTGTACTCATTTACTAAGAAAACCATATATTTTTAGCTTAGTAGAGAATTTATAGTAACAACCCTGTTTGGTAAGTATCATCTTCATCCTCTCTTTATAGATAAAGAAGCCAAAGATTAGATAGAATAACCACAGGTCACAGATACAACCAGGATGATTATGCAAGACGTTAATTCCAAATACATAGTTCTCTATTTCATAAGGCTGTTTCCAAGTTTTAGTGTGACTTTCTAGACAACCTGAGTGCTATTCTATGTACTGAAAGTTTAACTCATTACCCTCAATGCGTATTATAAAATATCAAATCCATATCAGAGAAAAGCTAGAATTTCTGACATTATTTTGTCTGCTGTGTCTGTTTTAGCTTTGCTGAGAGCTGTTTTGTGTGCTGAGATTCGATGTGTGGCCAAAGCTTTTGGGTCAAAGTCAATACCTGATAAGTAACTGCTTTTACTAGAACTATATAGGAGAAAAAGAAAAATTAATGTCGGTGTTTTTGTGCTCTATGTCAAGTAGTTAAACTTACTTTCTATTTCACATTGATTTGACTCAAAGAGAGAAACTATAATTGACACTTAAAACCATACCAATGTCTTATATTAGTTTTTAGAATGCCAATGAAACAATGTACTTAACAGACGTACTCCAAATTTGCCTGTGAAAATTTAGCCTGTAGTTATTTGTCTGAGAGAGAAAAGGCTATTTGCTTAATGAATATTTTAATACATGTTCTAAAATGGTATGTGTGTATGTGTTTATGTGTGTATGTATTTATGTGTGTGTGTGTTTGTATACACACATATATAATATATATGAAAATGTTTTCGTGTATAAATTCAGATGCTTTGGGGCTTTTTAATATAACCATGTTTAAGTACATATAGATTTACACTGTAAGAAATATGTTTTTGAGAAATTTTATCAGTTTTCTATTTATGAATGTAAGAGCTAGAAGCAAAATTAGAAACAATCTAGTTCTTCTTCCTTATTTGAAAGAGGAAAAAATTCAAAGCATAAAACCAAAACTAAAATGCCAGCTTTAGCACCTTTTCAAATATGCTATGATTCTTTTTTTTTTATTTATTATTATTATACTTTAAGTTTTAGGGTACATGTGCACAATGTACAGGTTAGTTACATATGTATACATGTGCCATGCTGGTGCGCTGCACCCACTAACTCGTCATCTAGCATTAGGTATATCTCCCAGTGCTATCCCTCCCCCCTCCCCCCACCCCACAACAGTCCCCAGAGTGTGATGTTCCCCTTCCTGTGTCCATGTGATCTCATTGTTCAATTCACACCCATGACTGAGAATATGCGGTGTTTGGTTTTTTGTTCTTGTGATAGTTTACTGAGAATGATGATTTCCAATTTCATCCATGTCCCTACAAAGGACATGAACTCATCATTTTTATGGCTGCATAGTATTCCATGGTGTATTTGTGCCACATTTTCTTAATCCAGTCTATCATTGTTGGACATTTGGGTTGGTTCCAAGTCTTTGCTATTGTGAGTAGTGCCGCAATAAACATATGTGTGCATGTGTCTTTATAGCAGCATGATTTATAGTCCTTTGGGTATATACCCAGTAATGGGATGGCTGGGTCAAATGGTATTTCTAGTTCTAGATCCCTGAGGAATTGCCACACTGACTTCCACAAGGGTTGAACTAGTTTACAGTCCCACCAACAGTGTAAAAGTGTTCTTATTTCTCCACATCCTCTCCAGCACCTGTTGTTTCCTGACTTTTTAATGATTGCCATTCTAACTGGTGTGAGATGGTATCTCATTGTGGTTTTGATTTACATTTCTCTGATGGCCAGTGATGATGAGCATTTTTTCATGTGTTTTTTGGCTGCATAAATGTCTTCTTTTGAGAAATGTCTGTTTATGTCCTTTGCCCACTTTTTGATGGGGTTGTTTGTTTTTTTCTTGTAAATTTGTTTGAGTTCATTGTAGATGCTGGATATTAGCCCTTTGTCAGTTGGGTAGGTGGCGAAAATTGTCTCCCATTTTGTAGGTTGCCTGTTCACTCTGATGGTAGTTTCTTTTGCTGTGCAGAAGCTCTTTAGTTTAATTAGATCCCATTTGTCAATTTTGTCTTTTGTTGCCATTGCTTTTGGTGTTTTAGACATGAAGTCCTTGCCCATGCCTATGTCGTGAATGGTAATGCCTAGGTTTTCTTTTAGGGTTTTTATGGTTTTATGTCTAACATTTGTCTTTAATCCATCTTGAATTGATTTTTGTACAAGGTATAAGGAAGGGATCCAGTTTCAGCTTTCTACATCTGGCTAGCCAGTTTTCCCAACACCATTTATTAAATAGGGAATCCTTTCCCCATTGCTTGTTTTTCTCAGGTTTGTCAACGATCAGATAGTTGTAGATACGTGGTGTTATTTCTGAGGGCTCTGTTCTGTTCCGTTGATCTATATCTCTGTTTTGGTACCAGTACCATGATGTTTTGGTTACTGTAGCCTTGTAGTATAGTTTGAAGTCAGGTAGTGTGATGCCTCCAGCTTTGTTCTTTTGGCTTAGGATTGACTTGGCGATGCGGGCTCTTTTTTGGTTCCATATGAACTTTCAAGTAGTTTTTTCCAATTCTGTGAAGAAAGTCATTGGTAGCTTGATGGGGATGGCATTGAATCTGTAAATTACCTTGGGCAGTATGGCCATTTTCACGATATTGATTCTTCCTACCCATGAGCATGGAATGTTCTTCCATTTGTTTGTATCCTCTTTTATCAAATATGCTATGATTCTTTTCAACACATTGAAATATAACATGACTTTAGCCTAGTCATGAAATTTAGCAAAATAAAATGTTTATTTTAAATTGAAGTGTTTAAAATATCCATTACCACTGAGATTTATTTATGCTGTATTTGACTAGATCAAGTTGTATCTATTCGGACAACGATTTGTTTGAAAATTCCGTTTTTGTAACGTGGCTGCTTTACAAGGTGAAATCAATTGAGTCAATGATATAAAGCTCACATTAAAATATTAAAAATTGTTAGATTTGGTAGTCTTGCTTAGATCTTGCTTAGATCTTTTACACCAGATTTGGAATCAGAGACAGGACAAATACTGACTTCTTTATTTATTTATTTTTTTCTTTTTTTTTATTATACTTTAAGTTTTAGGGTACATGTGCACATTGTGCAGGTTAGTTACATATGTATACATGTGCCATGCTGGTGCGCTGCACCCACTAACTCGTCATCTAGCATTAGGTATATCTCCCAATGCTATCCCTCCCCCCTCCCCCCTCCCCACCATAGTCCCCAGAGTGTGATATTCCCCTTCCTGTGTCCATGTGATCTTATTGTTCAATTCCCACCTATGAGTGAGAATATGCGGTGTTTGGTTTTTTGTTCTTGCGATAGTTTACTGAGAATGATGGTTTCCAGTTTCATCCATGTCCCTACAAAGGACATGAACTCATCATTTTTTATGGCTGCATAGTATTCCATGGTGTATATGTGCCACGTTTTCTTAATCCAGTCTATCAAATAATAAATAAATAAATAAAGTTTTCTGCTGGCATAGCAGTTAGAATTATGGGCTCTGGCATGAGACTGTCTGGCTTCAGTTCTGGTCCAGTTACTTAATCTTTCTGTGCTTAAGTTCCATCTATAAAATGGGAACATATTATTATTGTGAGAATGAAATAAGTTGAATATATAAAGAGCTTACAAGAGTGTTGGATGCACAGTTAATAGTGAATGAGTCAGGTATTGCTGTTTTTGTTGTTGACATGATTGCCTTCAGCTCTCTCAACTCTTTCTTTTTGAAAATGTGTATCTTTTTGCTTGTCTGGGATGATAATGCTCTCCTTCAAAATTTGCATCAGCTCTTGTAACTGTTTTCTCTGATTTTAACTCTCATGTTATATTAAAGGCCTAGAAAAGCAGAGTTTTCTTCCAGTATAATTGGATTCTGTACTCTTGACTTTTCTTGATATGCCTGAATTGTTCTATGTAACCAGGTATTTCAAACACTTTTACTTTCTCTAAGAGCCATGTATTCCCCTGATCAAGGTACTGGTTTTCGTTTGCCTTCCTCTAGGATATGGCGTACACTCAGAACCTTGTAAACACTCTTCCTGCGTCTGATTAAATTCATCGAGTTCAACCTCCAGGATACCTAACTATGCTTCCAATAAGGAGAAGCAATCAGGCTGCATGAAGTTTTTATCTTTTTGGTAAGTGGCCTGAAAAATCAGAGTTTATGTTTTATCAGGATAATTTCTGCATTGTCTTTATTAGGTTTTAGTTTACTTGAGAATACTCTGCTTTAAGATGGTTAAGGTTTTCATACCCATGTAACTTTCTGTATTGCGTTTGACTTCTTTGAATATCACTCTGGTTAAATGAATAACTGATATTTAACAATGACCTGTGATTTTGTTTTGATCAAGTATTTTGAATGTGAAAGTTCTTACATCTTTGGCAGATTTCCCTATGATCAAAACCCTAAATTAAGTTTTTGGTCTAAAATTAACTTTGGGGTTTTCCAGTTGGACCTCTGGAGAGTCTCAAAGAATGTGGTTTTCATCTTGCAGAGACATTAAATGATTATACTTTTTTGGTAAATTGTATGGGAGGCATTGCCAAATGATGAGTGATACAAGATCTATCAGTTATGTTTATGGGTATGTGATTGATATGAATGTTCTAAAATTGCGTAAACTCTTCGAAATCTAATATGTCATCAGTCATAATTCTGATTATTATGTTGTATGCCACTAAAGTAACTACAATTTCTGGTTATGATAAACTTTCTTCATAATTTTAACCATGGTTATTCAAACTCTGTCATCTATCATTACTGTGTTGATTTTCCTTTAAAAGCATTCGTAATCAGATTCATGGAAAAAACTCTAACAAATACTTCAAATGCAGGTTTCTAATAACTTTAAGGTCAATAAATAAAATGAAAATTTTCTAGGATTAAAAAAATTCCTCACTATAACTGATCGGTTTATAAAACTTAATAAAGATAAGTCAAAGTAAAAATTAATCACATGAGCTTAAGTAACTGATAAAGATCATGTTTTGATAACTTTTATTTGAAACAATATTTGTTCTTTACAGACATGTTTTCAGAATTAAGAAAATATTCCCTTTTATGCTATCTACAGTTTACAGCAATTTGGTAAAGTATATTTTTGTGAAGAAAGGTGGAAGTATTTGCCTTTTTACCCTGCTTGGTCCCTTCAAAATTTAAACATTATTCTTGAGTAGTCTTATTTTTTATGACAATATAATTGTTTATATATTTTCAATGAAAATCTTCTTTCTCTTTATAACAGGATACAACTAGAAACATTGGTTATATTACCTAGGTTTTGACTGGAATGTCATATTTGAGAATGTGCAAAGAATGCCTGGCTTCAAGGGTTCCCAGCCTTACAGCGAATGAATAGAAACTGTCACTTCCTGGCAGGCCCAAGAAACTTAAGACTGCTTTGGTTTGGCTTTCTAGCCTCAAGAGACTTTTAGATCTAAGATTTCTATGTGATCAATGTAGAGAGAAAATGGTATGTTTCTAAAGAATAGCTATGATACACCTGCTATTAGATTGTAGCTTTTTGCATTGTTTCAAGTTCTTGTTATCTACCTACAGACTAGACTAGATCTTGGATTTTTCTAGTTCCCTCCAATCCAACTTTCTTCTATAGAGTTACTAAAAATGGGAGTTGTTCTCTTCCTGAAGCCCTATAAGCTAAAACTAGATGAATTTTAAGAAACCAGTCTCACTGCCTGAGGTATGAGTCACAAGGAAAGTTCACTAAGCTGCCCAGTACCCAAATCAGACACATTCAAACTACAAAACCAGGACAGGAAGTTGACAGTTTTACTCTGTAGGTAGCATTTCCCAAGATGTTGGAACAAACCTCCATAACATGAGACTCTTACTCCTCTTAATGCTATCTTTTTCACTTGGCAGAACAGTAGCATGCCTAAAACTTGTGAATCAGTAGCTTCTGCTAACAACTTGACAGAACCTGACCAAAGAGATCCTTTCGTATCTAATGGTTAAATAAGGAAACGTCTGTGCTATCGCCAGTACTACCTGGTGTGCCTAGATAAATTCCTCTGAGGAAGTTGAGACACTTATACACACAAAATAACAAAACAACTCATATGGTTACAACAGGTCTCACCTAATTCCCCATGGTCATTTTATTTATTCAGTTGGTTGCTATTAAGTTTAGATTCATAACTCAAAACCATTACACAAACTGGGGTTACCATAGTAATATTAATTTTGCTTTGCATTTTCCCTTTTTCAAATTTGCATCTATTACTTGTTAAAGTTCTGCACAAATACAACTCCTAACAGAATAATGCTGGTCCTGCACTTTGAGATGATAGCAAAAGCCTATGGAACAGACACAACTGAACTTAACAATGGACTTCAGGTAGACTTAGCCTGACAGCCACTCCCTTCAACCCTCCCTTGTTGCTCAAATGTGGCTGAAAGTGTTTTGCTATGATTCCTAATCACCAGCCACTCCCTCCAACACAGAAACAAATCAGCAACCCAGGACAGGTCCATCCTGGCATCGAGGGACATCAAAACCTAACTACAGGATGATTGATCAGCGATGCTTTTGGAAAAAGATCTTGATCAAAAGGGAGAAATTTGAAACTTGTCAAAATCAAAATGAAATCACTTGTATTTAAAACAAACAAACAACAACAACAAAACACTGACAAATAGAGCCAGAGCAAGGGAGGGTTCTCCTGCACATTTGCTTGATAACAAGAACTATCACAAAAGAATCTGCAAAACCCACAATCTCACACAAAGGCTATCATAACCTTACTGTATTAATCAATTTTCATACTGCTATAAAGATACTACCTGAGACTGGGTAATTTATAAAGGAAAGAGGTTTAACTGACTCACTATTCCTCCCCAGGAAACTTAACAATCACAGCAGAAGGCAAAGGGGAAGCAAGGACCTTCTTCACATGGCAGCAGGACAGAGAAGTGCCAGCAGGGGAAATGCCAAATGCTTATAAAACCATTAGATCTCATGAGAACTCATTCACTATCACAAAATCATCATGGGGGAAACCGCCCCCATGATCTAATTACCTCCTTCCTTCAACACATGGAGATTACAGGTCCTTCCCTTAACATGTGGGTTTATGATTCGAGATGAGATTTGGGTGGGGACACAGAGCCAAACCATATTATTTACACACACACACACAAAATACTTCCATGGAGACATCTGCCCAGAAGCTGCCAGTCCAATATTGAACTGATGCCATCCTTTTATTGATTCTTGTAGCCAAGGATCATTATTTCAAAACAAGTAATCCTTTGAAAACCTTTGTCTTCCCTATTTCTCTGAATATGCACATAGCTTATTATGGCATGTGTATTCCCACTGCAATGCCCTATTCTTAAATAAACATCATTTTCTATCAGAGACCAAGTCTCTGTTTGTTATTAAGGTTGACAGGGGCAAGGGTGCAGGAGCTTCTGAACTCCTGTACACATCTGTCATTGGTTAAGGGCTGCCTACTGAGATTGGGGAGTAGGGAACGGGGGGTACTTCTGGCCTTCCTTGTGTGCAGATAAAGTAGCCAGCAGCCACAGCAAAGATACATGGGTGATAACTTCCAGCTCTTGGGAGGAATAGCACAATAGCAGGTGATACATGGAAAATAGGTAAAGGTGTCTGAATATTTTATCAGAGCACTGAGAGCATCTGACACAATGGGTTAGGCACTAATTAAGGGAAATTGAATAGCTGGAGAAAAAGAGAATGTAAACCAGATATATAAGCCATGACTTTGCTGTTTACTGGGGTTCTGATGATTATATTTATTTACATTATTGAGATAATAAACTCAGAAAAGACTCCATTATAAATTGAAGATGTGTGTTGAATATCTACAAATAACATCCTAATGTTTATACTAGAGATATATATACATATATATATACATATATATATATATATATATTTTTTTTTTTTTTTTTTGGATGGAGTCTTGCTCTGTTGCCCGGGCTGGAGGGCAGTGGCATGATCTCGGCTCACTGCAAGCTCTGCCTCCCGGGTTCACGCCATTCTCTTACTTCAGCCTCCTGAGTAGCTGGGACTGCAGGCGCCTGCCACCATGCTGGGCTAATTGTTTTTTTGTATTTTTTAGTAGAGACAGAGTTTCACTGTGTTAGCCAGGATGGTCTCGATCTCCTGACCTCGTGATCTGCCCGCCTTGGCCTCCCAAAGTGCTGGGATTACAGGTGTGAGCCACCGCACCCAGCCTATACTAGTTATATTTTTAAAAACGGTTACAAATGAAAAAGTAAAATATGGAAAGATACAACAATAAAAAATATGAAGGATACAACTGTCTTCTAAGTGTGTGTGTGTGTGTGTGTGTGTGTGTATATGAACTGAAGGGATTCATATTTAATTTTTCTTCATAGCCCTAGAAACACAGGAAAAGCAAAGGACTTAAAATTGGTACTCTGATTAGATCAAGTAAACATGTTGTTGGTTCCCAGCTACAGAGGCAGTTTCATTTCAAGATATTGTCTTGCCTCTTGCAATTGAGGGTCTGAGATGGATAGGTTTCTAAAAGATATACAAGAAATTCTTAATGCCACTACTTATTAAAGGAGAAGTTGTCGCTGTGTGTGCCCAATTCCAATAGCATTAAAGAATTGTAATAAAAGATATTGTCACCAACAACATGGTTAATCTTTTCTCTATAAGAATCTACTGTCTTTTTATACTATACTGAGGTTAAGCTTATAATTTAATTTTCATCAGTTATTTCTCCTTAAAGGATTTTTCATTTCTTTAAAGTCTTTATTTTTGATACACTTGATCTATGACAGATTAACTACTTGATTGAAGATTCTGACCCTAATGTTTACACAAAGGAAGGTTTTATAAGCGTAGACCTTTGCAGTGTCTTATTTCTTTGTATTGTATAGTACTTTATACATAATAAGTGCTCAATAAGTATTTGTTAAATGATTGAATGGACTGAGTTATTGACCTTGGTTTTGTTGGTTCCATAATCTAGAACTAATTGTCTCAGAGAAAGTTGCACAGTATCGGGGGAAATAATTTACCTATTTAACAGCATTGATACACTGCAGACATTGTGCAAAGAAACCCACAGTCCAGAGGTTGTCCACATGCTAGATCTGGCTGACAGACAAGTTTATTTTTAAAATGTTTTTGATTTTTTTCAAGCAGCTGTCATTTTTATTTTTAAGAGTTCCTCTTTGAAACTGGAATATTTAAAATCATTGCATAGTTACCTGAAACTGAGTGGTAGCTGCCTGCTTTAGATTATGTGGACTCTTAAAATCCTCACTACTCACTCCCATCTTTCTGACACTGGTTGCTTCCTCTCAGTATACTTGCACTGTAGTTTTTGTTAAGGTTACTCTGGGGTGTTTTCTGACACCAATTATCTTACTCCAGCTAGGTGTCCAATCATTCAATTCAATTTTGACAACAACCACTTGGAATTAGCATTAGATTCCATAGATTTGCAGGGTCAGTTCCACAAGGCTGCCCTCATTTCAGATGCCAGTCACAAGTCCCAGGCCACCTGTAGTTCTCAACCATTGGCTATAAATTGGAGGTTTCCATGACCCCTTCCTGAGATTTAGCAATTTGCTAGAATGGCTCACGGAACTCAGGGAAACACTTTACATTTATTGTTACAGTAGGTAGTTAGTCAGACATAAACAGGACAGGAGAGCCCCTAGCCCTCAGGAATGCCAGGCAACCATCAGGTGATGGGCAGGCAGTTGTTAAACTGCCTCTCTAAAATAATAATTGGCTGCAGCTGATTCAAGGGAAACGGGGTCTCCCAATAGACAGAAACACCTAAAGTTGGTGATCAGCAGCTTCCTGATAAAATCTCAAGGGTTGGGTAAGTGGGCTCAAGCATGCAGCCCTCAAAAATAGCAGAGTTTAACTGGTATATGACCTTCCCCTAAGAACATTTGACCAGTAAGGAAAGAACGCCTCAAGTGAGCATATGCATGATTTTTGGTAAACACATTGCACATGCTCACCTCCCAAGTGCTGGCAGGCAACTGTGCATCCAGACAGCCCACCTCAAGGGAAGAATCAGGTGAGAAGTAATGCAACCTCAGAAGCATGCTAACCCCAAGTCAAAGGTCAAACCACGCATTTGATCTCTCAAGTCGCCTGCTAGGACCTCTTCCAAGTGTACTTTACTTCTTTTTGTTCCTGCTCTAAAGCATTTTAATAAACTTTCATTCCTGCTCTAAAGCTTACCTTGGTCTCTCACTCTGCCATGTGCTCCTCAGTCAAATTCTTTCTTCTGAGGAGGCAAGCATTTGAGGTTGCTGCAGACCCATACAGATTCACTGCCACTAACATACTTTAGTGCTACGTGACTCAGATACATTCCCTAGTGCTAACATTACCAGTTTATTACAAAGGATCCAACTCAAGAATAGCCAGAAAATATAGATGCATAGTTCAAGGAATGGGGTATGGTGTGTAGGGCTTCCATGACCTCTCTGAGCTCACCAACCTCACGGTGTCTATGTGTTCTCCAGCCTAGAAGCTGTCCAAATCTCCTTGTTTAAAAGTTTTTATAAGTCTCAATCTCTAGACCCTCTCACCTCCCCAGAGTTCATGTGGTACTGTAAGTTTCAACCTTCTAATCACCTGGTTTTTCTGGTGACCAGTTCCAATCCTGAGGTTATCTTGGGGCTACACCTTAAGTCACCTTCTTGGCATAAAATCATGTGTGATCTGAACTCAGTACCTTGTTATGAATAAGAAAAGACACTCCTATCACTTAAGAAATTCTAACGGTTTTTAGTAGCTCTGTGCCAGGAACTGGGGACAAAGACCAAATACATTTCTTATTACAGCACAGTTACACTACTTCATGCATGTACATTATATGTGTGGTTGTTGCGGGCATTTGAGTTTGTGACTTTTGCATGTCAGATCCATGATTCTTACCTGAAGCTTGCTGCTTTACCATGACACATATTTCCAAATATGTAACTAACCTGCACAATGTGCACATGTACCCTAAAACTTAAAGTATAATTAAAAAAAAAAGAGAGAGAGAGAAAAAAAAAAAGAAAATAATGCTATTGGAAAAAAAAAAAAGAATTTCCAAATTTTCCTTTACCAAGAAACCCGACAAAAAAAAAGTCAGTTAAAAATTATTTAGTTCACATTGTGGCATCTTATTATGCTTTCAATTAAAAAACACTTTATTTTTTATCCAAATAAAAAAGTACATAGTTCAAAAAATACTAAAAATCTAATGCAATAGGATAATAAATAGAGACTTCTTTTTTAGTTTTAGCTGATGCCTAAAGGCCAGGGGCAGAAAAATAGCTGCCAAATACCCCTGCATTCTGAAGCTGGTCTGTTGTAGACCTACGTTATATAGACTCAGCAATTGTGAAACATTCTTCCAGCCTTCATAATCACCCACATTCAGCAATAAGATGGGAAGCAGTGGAAGAGAAGATTCCTGGAAAGTATTGTCACATGCTATGTGGTTTTCACTACTATAAAGTGGAGGGAAAGGAATGACTCCCTCACATCTCAAGATACATGAGAGGAGTCTTAGAGGATCACTATGATAACTTGTACACATCTCTTAGATTTTAAAGGAACATGAGAACTAATAAGCAACTCACATCTGGAAAGGCTAAAGGTGAAAATTAGCAAGTGGAGTTGCCTGCCTGGAGCAGAGCAAAAGTGGGAGGCTGCCTTGTAAGGAAGCTACTTTGCCTGGCAGGGATATGAGACTTTCTCCCATGAGCCCCTTTGACCCATAAGATGTTCATGGTCTGGAGACAACTTAAAATAGTATATCTTATAGGCTGAAAGTGTTATCATTGAATTTAGAGCCCGAGGTTACCATGCTAGGAGGACAGGTAACCAATGGCGAGCCATTATTGTCCACAGCAAACAAGCTTCAGTGATGGGAACCTTAGAAAAAGTATCCTGGGCCAGGAGTGGTGGCTCACGCCTGTAATTCCAGCACTTTGAGAGGCCCAGAGGGGGCGGATCACCTGAGGTTAGCAGTTTGAGACCAGCTTGGCCAACATGAAGAAACCCCGTCTCTACTAAAAATACAAAATTAGCCCGGCGTGATGGCTCATGCCTGTAATCCCAGCTGCTCGGAGGCTGAGGCAGGAGAATCGCTTGAACCCAGGAGGCAGAGGTTGCGGTGAGCCGAGATCGCACCATTGCACTCCAGCCTGGGCAACAAGAGTGAAACTCCGTCTCAGAAAAAAAAAAAAAAGAAAAGAAAAAAAATTAGCCAGGCGTGGTGGCGGGCGCCTGTAATCTCAGCTACTCAGGTGGCTGAAGAAGAATTGCTGAAACTCCGGAAGCGGAGGTTGCAGTGAGCTGAGATCGTGCCATTGCACTCCAGCCCGGGCCGACAACAGCAAGATTTCGTCTCAGAAAAAAACAAAAGACAAAGTATCCTGGAGAAACTCACAAAAGTGCCCTCACCACAGAAAAGAAATCAGGAGGTTAGGGAAAAGAAAACGCACTAAATAGAGAAGAAGGCTTTCATTCTCTCCCATCAGCACACCCAGCCCACAACAATACTGAGGCAGGATCCAGGAAAAGCTTTAAATTGGGAAAGAATATGGATTTCGACTATTATGACCTGAGTGTGGACAATGCAGTTACTATGCTGGGTCTAAAAATGAGCAGAGGATACTTTATTGTCTGAGGATAACCTAAAATAGTTATTGCACCTATTAGAAATTTTACGCAAAATAAAACAAAGAACAACAACAACAAAAGACCGCAGCTAATATTTGAAACAGCAGAGGAAGCATCAATTTGTTTTCTCCTTGCACATTATTAAATTTTGTCCATATAATAAAATATTACCCTTATATTAAAAAAGAAGCTGTGTCCAGCAATTACTCTCTATCTTTTAGTCATGCTTTCTAGAGGCAGCCACTTTCCAATTTTTAGCTGCTGCTTCTGGTGTTTTCTGGTGTTTGCATCCATAAATCTAAATATGACACATATTCTGCTTTTTATTGATTTTTTTTTGAGATGAGTAATTGCTCTGTTGCCCAGTCTGGTCTTAAACTCTTGGGTTCAAGGATCCTCAGGCTTCTGAGTAGCTGGGATTATAAGCACAGGCTACTATGCCTGGTTTTGATTGATTAATTTTGACAGAATCTATTTAATTTTATGTTATAGTAGTTAAGAGTTTGGATGAGCTAACATCCCTCCTCTCCTCTCCATATTATATTTTTTGGTGAACTCAATAGTCAGTTTTTACATTACTAGGACTACGCAAATTACAGAGCCAAGTGGTATACCATGACTATATAGGTGACTCTTGAACAACATGGGTTTGAACTGCATGGGTTCACTTATACATGGCTTATACATGGATTTTCTTCCCTTTATTCCACCTCTGAGACAGCAAGACCAACCCCTCCTCTTCTTCCTCCTCCTCAGCATCCTCAATGTGAAGATGGTGAAGACTGACTTTTATGATGGTCTACTTCCATTTAATAAATAGTAAATGTATTTTCTCTTCCTTATGATTTTCTTAGTAACATTTTATTTTCTCTAACTTATGTTAAAGAATATAGTATATATAATATATATAACATACAGGGTGGATTAATCAACTATGTATGTTATCCATAAGGATTCCAGCCAACAGTTGGCTATTAGTAGTTATGTTTTAGGGGATTTGAAAGCTATACACAGATTTTTGACTGTGCCAGAGTGGGGAATGGCACCTCTAACCTCCGTGTTGTTCAGGACTCTGCTTCCTTTTTAAAAGAACAGTTAATTTTACCTGGAGCTAATTATTGTCTCATTTTATCCATTTGTTTAGTGTTACATATAGCAATTGCTATTTTTTTCCTAAGTACTACCAAGTCTGCCAAATACCTTGCAGTAATATTTTCAAAGACTGCCAAACCTCAGATGACCTATCATTCCCATGCTTTTATTTTTTCTACACCCCAGCCTTCCTTCATATAACTCTTTGTGTTTTTTGCTCTAATTTGGACAGATTTCTTTCTCACCCTGGCAAATAGCAGCCACCCAGAGACTTCTTTTGCCCACATTTTGGAAATTCCCTTTGCCTGTCTTTTTTGTTGCTGAGATCTTTCTTTCTCTATTCCCTTATCTTGCTGAAGCATACCATTCATTGGTCACGTAGTAAGGTGCATGACAGGCCGTAATTTTTTACTCTTATATGATAAAAATTTCACCCTCACCATTGGTTAAGAGTTTGGCCGGATATAACATTTTAAGTTGAAACTCCTTTTTTTCTCAACATACTGAAGGCATTGCTAATTGATTTTTAGCATCCGGATTTGCTCTTGAGAAGTCTAGTGACGTTTTGTCCTCTTATTCCTTTGAATCTTAACTTTTTCCTGTCTGAGTTTTTATAATTTTCTCAGCATCCACATTTTGGATTTCTTAATATTCTGAAATTTTATAATGCTGCCTTGGTATGAATCCTTTTTATTTAATGTGGTGGAAGCTTGCTGGGTCTTATCAATGCAGGGATTCATGTCTTTGGTTTTAGGAAATATTTCTTTATTACTTCTTTTATAATATCGCCCTTCTTTTTCTCTGTTCTTTCAAAAACTTTTATTATTCAGATATATGATCCCTTATATTGGCCGTTTAATTTTTTAGCCTTCCTTTCTATTTTTGATATCTGTTTCTTCTCCAAAGTGATGTTATTTTCCAACATTTTCAATTATTTTTCTGAATATTTTTATTTTGGTTGTAACTTTAAAATTTTCAAAATCTCATTCTTCTCTGATTGTTCCACTTTTATGACATCATCTTTTACCAACTCAATGTCTTATCATTCTGATGCTTCTAATTTTTAGTTTTTTCAAAATACACTGGTCATGGGCTCTGTAAATTAGGGTTGATTTCCACGGTGATATTTTCTTTAATACACTTTAATTGTTTCTTTCCTCCAAAAAATAAATAAAATGTACCTGGTTATTGAAATGTCTACTTTCTTCATTCTTTTTTATTAAACTATGGGACTATTTGTTATTATGTAGGCAATGAAAGTAATAGAAAATAGCTATTTTTTACATCATTTAATACATTAGAAATTATTTCTTCTGTTGATATTTATAGTGTTTGTAGATGAATTCTGGTCACAAAAATACCCGTGTAACAAATCAAGATTGAAAATTAACATTCATTCAGAATCTTAATTTTGAAGTCAATGATAATATAGAACAATAAACTTCTTTTGCAGATTAGCATATGTGTAGAATTACTTAAACTTACATTTATAGAAAATCACAATTGTTGAAATTATATATGGTTTTTGTGTTTTGTTGCAGTTGATGCAAATTTGGGGATTACACTTTCACAAAAAATATGCAGAATTTTCTTCTTGGAGCAAAGAGCAGCATATATTTGCCTTTTGCTGCAGTCTAATGAAAGCCTGCAGCAGTCTGTGCCACATACACTGCAGATGCTGCAACAGCAATAATGTATTCATGATGTGTGCAACTGCATTTTTACTGGAGCAGTTTCGAGATGTGTTTACTCAACTTCCGGCCTTTCCAGGGAACATAAATATAGAGTACCTCATATAATATGCATATCTATCAAATTTGAAGTAGAAAAGACCCATACAAATGGTAATATAAAAATCCATGAAAGTGATGGGGAATAAAGTAATAAAAATCCCATTCAATACAACTCAGACTCTGACAGGTAACCTATGAAGTATTTGTCATTTGGATGGAGAATGCCTACTTAATTCAAAGAATTTATGCTATAATCTGCTAGCCCGGTATTTCAACAAGTCAAATAATATTCCATATAATATCTATAGCTAAATATGAGGAAAGGTGGATATAGCCCCACCCTAAGGTGAATGTGATTCTTTAAATAGTGTATTAGTCAGGGTTCTCTTAGAGGTACAGAACTAACAGGAGATATATATATATATACACATATATATATGTATATACACACACATACACACACACAGACACACACAGACACACACACACATATATATATACATACACATATATCAAGGGGAGTTTATTATTAACTTACATGATCACAACGTCCCACAATACGCTATCTGCAAGCTGAGGAGCAAGGAGAGCCAGTCCAAGTGCCAAAACTGAAGAACTTGGAGTCCGATGTTCAAGGGCAGGAAGCATCCATCATGGCAGAAAGATGCAGGCTGGGAGGCTAGGCCAGTCTCTCCTTTTCACGTTTTTCTGCCTGCTTTATATTCACTGGCAGCTGAATAGATTGTGCTCACCAGATTAAGGGTGGGTCTGCCTTCCCCAGCCCACTGACTCAAATGTTAATTTCTTTTGGCAACACCCTCACAGACACACCCAGGATCAATACTTTGTATACTTCAATCCAGTCAAGTTGATACTCAACATTAACTATTAGAAATAGTTAATAAAACTGAAGTTTATATATCAGTAGAGCTTTAAGCAGTTTATAACTGACATATTTTGGTTATTGGAATTATAAAGGTTTTTTTAAAGAAAGTTTGATATAGACACTCAATTTTTCCCTCGTATTTTTTCATTCCTCTTCCAATGTAATAGCGATTAGCTAGGTAGTGTGCAACTTGTTATAAAGGTTACACTTCTAAACCTGCATTTGCAGCAAAGTTGGCCATGTGATTAAACTTTTGACCAATGGAATGTAAGTAGACGTGATGAGTGTCATTTTCAAGTCTGCCCTTATTAGGAAGGGGTAATGATCACAACTTTCTCTGGCCTCTTTCTTCTCTTTGCAATGCCTGTGCAGTGATGAGACTTCTTAGACTACTGAGACAAAAGCAACCCTTTACAAATTATGAAGGCTTTCATTAAATCGTGTTGCAAGGTCAATAAGTAAACTCACACTTCTACATAAACACAAAATTAACCCCCCTTTTTTAAAGATAAGCTCATTTCCCAAGTCTTTCACAAAATCTTGCTTGATCTACATTGTCTGAATTAGTCTCTCCCATTCCTATACTCACTTGGCATATAATTATTCTCATATTTTGATTGTATTGCCTTTTGGATTGTTCTGTATGTGTGTGTTTCTGTCACCCTCATTATATTGTGACACAGTCATGGTCTTAACCTTCTCATTTCTACCAAGAAGCAATGATCACACTGTACTCCAGTCCTACTGGATTTCTTGAATGAGCCAAGCATATTCTTTACTCAGAGATTTTATATTTGCTATGCTCACTATGTGGAATACTAGTCTTCTAGATATATAATAATATAATAGTAAATTATATTATATTAAAGATATTATGGCTCATTTCATTCAGGTCTGTGTTCAAACACCATCTCCCCAAAGGTCTTCTCTTACTTTATCTCTTTTTTTTTTGAGACGGAGTCTCGCTCTGTCGCCCAGGCTGGAGTGCAGTGGCGCGATCTCGGCTCACTGCAAGCTCCGCCTCCTGGGTTCACACCATTCTCCTGCCTCAGCCTCTGGAGTAGCTGGGACTACAGGCGCCGCCACTAGGCCCAGCTAATTTTTTGTGTTTTTAGTAGAGACGGGGTTTCACCTTGTTAGCCAGGATGGTCTCCATTTCCTGACCTCGTGATCCGCCCGCCTCGGCCTCCCAAAGTGCTGGGATTAGAGGCGTGAGCCACCGCGCCTGGCCCTATTTTAACACTTTGCTCTGCTTAAATGAAGTCAGTAAGGACACTAGATCAGAAATTTTAAGGAATTGCTGAGATAAAAAGTAGAGAATATCAGTAAAACTTTCCTGAGGTGATGGGAGTGATTTGTGGAAACTGAGTTCAGAGAGCATGGATAGAAGTGAAGGGACAGAAAATGATAGGGTGATCGCTTGGTGATCTGCTTTTGGAGCAGTTGGATGGTTGTCCCTTTCCTTCCTCATGGTTGACTGAATAGTGAGTAGTTGGTATATTTGCTTGCAGCTTTAAATGAGTAGAAGTCTACATTGAAACCTGGGAAATCAGATAGTGCTCACATTAGCTAATAACTCTAGCAGGGATAGGTGGCACCCGAACTCCAAAGACAATTTACTAGCCCACTTCTCCTCATAATCCTTCACAAGAACCAGAGGCAGGAGGGCAAAGAGAGAATCTCAGTACAAATATGGGAAGATAGCCAGTAATCTTTGACAATTTTTAAAAAGGTACCATGAAAGAGAGACACCTAACTAGACAACAATATTGGTAAAATAAACAGGGCAGGGTGCGGTGGCTCACACCTATAATCTCAGCACTTTGGGAGGCTGAGGCAGTCAGATCATCGGAGGTCAGGAGTTTGAGGCCAGCCTGGACAACATGGTGAAACCCTATCTCTACTAGAAATACAAAAATTAGCCGGGTGTAGTATGTGTGCCTGTAATCCCAGCTTACTCGGGAGGCTGAGGCAGGAGAATCCCTTGAACCCAGGAAGTGGTGTTGCAGTGAGCCAAGACTGTACCACTGCACTCCAGCCTGGGTGACAGAATGAGACTCTGTCTCCAAAAAAAGAAAAAAAAAGAAAAAAGAAAAATAAATAGTATTTATGGAGACATAACAGACTATTTCTGAGGATGCTGTGTGTAATTTAAAAACTAGAAAAACTGGAAAAAAATGTTGACTATCTGGGAAAAAAATCAATAGACAGGTTAGTAGAAGAATGAGATAAACTAAAGAACTATAAGCAGAAAGTTTGAGCTAAAATATTTCCTCCTAAATGCAGTTGAGGTGAGGTATTTTGAGGTTATGAACCAAATTTTCTTTTCTTCTTACTGTCTCTTTTCTTATTGTTCTGTGGCCATTTACCCATGAAACCATTCACTGTAACAGAGAGAAGACAGATACTGACTGAACAAAGAAGTGACTGCTCAGCTTTGAGTTTCAAAATAGAGATTGTAAGTTCCGAGATCGGGACAATGGCTTTACTCTTTATACATTCTTTATTTTTATTCATTTCTCCCAAAATACTTTAAACATTTTTTTTTATTTTTGAAGGAGGATACAGAGGTGATGCTTTCAGAGTCCTGGTGTATTTGAGAGTGTCTCTATTACCAACACAAATAAATGACAATCTTGATGGGGTTACGTTCTTGATTTGTACCCTTATTGTTCAGCTTTGGACACTGCTCTATTGCTCACATCTATAGTTGCCAGAGAAATCTGAGGTCAGCCTACTTTTTATTCTTTTATAGGAGACCTAGTACTTCTAACTAAATGTTTCTTGGAGAAAGTAAATATTTTAAATGTAATTATGTATTATACATATATAATTATAAATACAATGTAAATAATAAAAATTTAAAATATAAAATTTATGACAAAAATTTGTAATTGTCAGGCTTTGTTATTTATTTATTTTTTACTGCCAAGTAGATTCAGTGAGTCACTTTGTAGATGCAGATTTATGCCATCTTTCATATCAGGAAAGTTTTCTTTCATTTATATTTTGAATTTGATTTTCTTTGTGTATGTTTACTAGCTCAGTTCTCTTCTCCAGGCACACCAATAATCTTTTTGCTGGATATCTGTTGTCTTTCTCATTTGTTACCTTTTCATTGATTGTTTTTCAGTGTATTATTTGTGATTTTCTGAAGTCTCCACCATGTCATTGCTTTGGTCTTCTGAAAAGTTGACTGCCTTCTTTCTTTTACTAGGTTTATACATAAGTTCTGCACTATCATTGTTGTTCTCTATAATTTATTGCCTTGTTCTGTTTCAGTCTCTTTCATTTAATTGATTATCATAACTTCTGCTTCTTAAACCCACGATTTCTTTGCTGTCCTTGATTGCAAAATATATTTTTGGTCACATTTTTGGATAAGGTCCCATTTTTTTTCTATTTACTTATGTTTAAGTAGAATAAATGCTATTTAAGTTCATTTGTCATGAAATACTGCAGGTGAAGTCTCCTTGACTCTCTCTTATGTTTATCTGTGTAATCAATGAACACATATTTATTGAATTTACAACTGAGCTGTATATTGGTTATTAGCATCCTTCCTTAACCTGGTCCAGACTGTTTTGTATCAGATGAGTTTTCACTAGAATTTGTGGCAAAATATTGACTTCTATTCTGGAATCGGGGTAGACAATATTTTTTTTCTCTATTTGGGCTTTTTTTGTTATTATTAAAATCCTTGGTTTTTAAAGATGGTGTTTGGAAATATATTTATTCCAAAATTTTCACAATATTTGTTGGAAGTCCTCCTTAGTGTTTTCCATAATGCATTTGGCGTATTTGTTATTGATTATTTTGTACTTCATATACAAAGTATTCTTTCTAACATTTACTCACCAAAGTATACCTATAGGTCACATAAGAAGAAATACAACACAAAAAGTTTGTCCTGCCTATAAAAAACTCAGAGATTACTTGTTATAAGCTATTTCCATAAGCTCCAGGAAAAAAATTAAAAACAAACAGAGAACATAAACCTTTTATGGTAATGTATTTAGTACAGTAAGTCCTCATCAGCTTTTAGCAGAACGGAATATAAAAGTATACACACATGTATGCATACTGGAAAAGCTATAGTTTTCAATTAACATGTATTTTGCATGGAACTATAATGAATAAAGTATAAGAGAAGACTGGTTAGAAGAAAAATTTTAAAAGTACATTTTTATTTCCTGCACCCTTAGCACTACAAGCTTATCACTCATATTTTAAATATAATGAGCAAACTCAAGCTACTTCACATTTCTCATGCTTTCAGAAAGTGGTTAATTTCCCACTATGAATAATACAGAAAATATTCTATAGAGAATTGTGGCATGCTCTGACTAATACTGTGAGAATATCACCAATATTATTTAGTCTTTTGTAATAGGTCAGGGCAGTGGTTTCAGGAAAATAAATAGAATAGAATGTTATTCTAAAACAGCAACCAAAAAAAGAATACCAAGTTTTATTTGTTTATAATGGCCATCACCAAAATGAGGTGATTACATCCCAAAAGTATACAAGATGATCTATTGGATTAAATAAATAAACGATTAGAACCCCCAGTTATATTTTTATACTTAAAAATGTTGTAGCTTGTTTATGGTCTCCATATCTTGGGATTCAAACATTTTTGTTAATAGCATACATAATAAAGAAGGCTGGGTGTGGTGGCTCACGCTTGTAATCACAGCATTTGGGAGGCCGAGGTGGGTGGATCACCTGAGGTCAGAAGTTCAAGACAAGCCTGGCCAACATGGTAAAACCCCCTCTCTACTAAAAATACAAAAAAAAATCAGCCAGGCATGGTGGCATACACTTGTAGTCCCAACTATTCGGGAGGTTGAAGCAGGAGAATGGCTTGAACCTGGGAGGCACGGGTTGTAGTGAGCTGAGATTGTGCCACTGCACTCCAGCCTGGGTGACACAGCAAGACTCTGTCAAAAAAAAAAAAAAAAAAAAAAAAAAATCAGAAAACAAACCACCAAAAAAAAGAAAGTAAAGAAAAGGAATGCATAATAAAGAAAAAATGGATATCACTGGATGCAGTTCATACTCCCCCTCCATCCTCCGTTGAATTGCTTTTGAACCTTTTTCAAGAATCATTTTGCTGTATGGACTAGTGTTGGCCTATTTCTGCATTTTCTGTCATATTTTTTGTGTACTTATTCACTGAAATCACACTTTTTTGATGAATGTAGCTATATAATAGCCTTAGTATCAGACAGAGTGATTCCTTTTCTTCTACTTTATTGTTTGTCATGATTATTTTAGGTATTCTAGAGAGTGTGGCTTTCCATATGTATTTTAGAATAACCTTGTCTATGTCTACAAAAGACTTGCTGGTAGTTTGAAAGGAATTTTATTAAATTTAAATTTATAGATAAACTTGGGGAGAGTTGATATTTTTACTAAGTTGAGCCTTCCATTCCAATCCATGAACACAGTATTAATCTTCAAATATGTAGGTAGGCTGTTCCTTGATTTTTTCATCTGTCTTTTGTAATTTTCAGAATACAGATTTTGTGCATGATTAGTTAAGTTTATAACTAAATACTTAGTGTTTCGCTTTCTTTGGAGTTGTGGTAAATGGCATTGTATTCTAATTTTGGATTGCGTATGTTCATTGTCGTATATAGAAGTGTTATTGATTTGTGAGTGTTAGTATTGTATTAACTTTTGGCCTTGCCAAACTCACTTATTAGTTCTAAGAATTTATTTTTGTTTTAGTATATACTTTGGAATTTCCCACATAAACAATCATGTCATGGTGATATAGGTATAGTTTTATTTTTTCCTTTCCAACATGTACAATTTTTACTTCTTTTCCTTGCCTTATTGTAAGGGCTAGAACTTTCAGTGCTATACTGAATAAAAGTGGTGAGAGTGAACATCCTTACCTTGTTCCTGATCATGAAGGGAAAGCACTGAGTTTTTCATCATTAAATACAGTGTTTGCTATAGGATTTTTGCAGATTTTGTCAGGTGAGGAAGTTTCCCTCTATTCTTAATTTGTTGAGAGGGTTTTCTATTATGCATGAGTGTAAGATTTTGTCAAGTGCTTTTTTTGTATCAATTGATGCCACAATGTGGTGTTTCTTTTTTAGTCTATTGAGATGGTCAGCTACATTGGCTGATGGATTTTCAAATATTAAACAAGCCTTGCATACCTGGAATAAAGCCACTTGGTCATGGTACATAATTCTGTTTACACAGTTTTGGATTCCTTTTGCTAACATTGTGAGAATTTTTGCATCTATTTGCAGGAGAGATATTGGCCTGTAGTTTTCTTGGTTGCATTCTTTGTCTGGTTTGGGTATCAGAATGATATCAATTTCAGAAAATGAGTTAGAATGTTTTTCCACCTCTTCTACTTGCTGGAAGAGATTTTATAATATTGGTGTTGATTCTTTCTCAAAAGCCTGATAGAATTCTCCAGTAAAGCCATCTAGGCCTGGATATATCTTCTTCAGGAGTTTTTAAAATAAAATTTAATGTATTTAATGGTTGTAGGACTATCCAGGACATCTGTTTTAACTTGGTTGAGTTTTTCTGATTTGTGGTTTTTAAGGAATTGGTCCATTTCTTCCGTTGTCAAGTTTATGAGCATGTAGTTGTTTACAGTATTTCATTATTCTTTTAATGCTTGCCATATGTGTAGGGATATCTCCAGTTTCATTGTGCTTTGTCTCTTCTCTCTTTTTTATTTTTGTTAACTTTGCTATATGTTTATTGATATTATTGACCTTTTGAAAAAACCAGCTCTTGTTTTCATTGATTTTTTATATTGTTTTCTTGTCTTCAATTTCACTGATTTCTCTTTGTATCTTTACTATTTGCCTTGGTTTTATTTTGCTCTTCTTTTTCTAATTACTTGAAGTAAGAATTTGGATTATTTATTTTATGACTTTGAGACTCACACTGCCTTATTGCAGATGAGCATGGTGGAAGTTCACCTTCTCCCTTGACCCTGATGATATTTCTCTGTCAAAGTGGGCACTGCCTGATTATATCCAAGTGGAACAATTCCCTGCTGCAGAGGAAGAAGTAGGGGGCTGATTCAGGTCACTTTACTGCTCCCCACAGAGCTGAGCTCTCAACCTACTAGTCTAGCTCTCCCTCACACCACTGGAATCTTGTTAGGTGGTAGCAGTGGTTCAGCTGGCCACTAGAACCTGCTGACACCATGTGGTTCTGCTTCTTACTCTGTCTTGTAGACACTACAAGGGGAATGAGAGCATCACTTTATTCTAGGGGCAGAGAGCTCACTCAAACCACAGGGAGCGATGGCTCGGACAGGGGAAGGTATGCTTTTCCCAGGTGATATTTGGCTGAAGTAGGACCAGTGTTGCCATAAACGTTCTCTGTTGTTTAGTCACCCCTTTCCTGGTCCTTTATCAGGAGTAAGGGCTTTTTAAAAACCCTATTTTTTTCTGTGCTTATTGGTGGTGTGGATTGGAAGTGTCTGTAGCACCATTTTTGAGATGTATGAGAGGCAATAAGAAAAACCGGGGAACTCATCACTGAATCATTCCTCAAATCCTGAGTTCCCTAGGTTTTCCACATTTTCCCACCTTTTAGAGATTTCCTATGCTTACTTAGTTAGGTTCAAGCTTTTTTAATTGTAAGGAACAGAACCTGGAAGAATAGAGCTACTCCATCTTCATGGAATCTGAAGTCTCAACATTCCCTTTTTTTTTCACATTTATTTTTCATTTTTTTTAAAATATAGAGACACTGTCTTGCTATGTTGACCAGGCTGGTTTTGAACTCCTGGCCTCAAGCCATCCTCCTGCCTCAGCCTCCCAAACTGCTGGGATTACTCGGCAGGAGCCACCATGCCTGGCTTCAACATTTCCTTTTAAGCTTCTCTACTTTTGGACATCCTGTCCCTAAGGTAAGACTGCTGTGCTCACCTTGTTAACCTGATGAACAACTCCTACTCACCCTTCAGGAATTCCCATAAGTGATTCTGTTGGCAGATGTAGATATGTACTTCTCTATATATTTTCAAACCCTGTGCACACCTTACTGTGTTTATTGTCATATTGTATTAAACAGATTGTGTTTGTTTATGCTACCATATCTCCACCTAGACTGGGATTTTCTTACAAGAAGGGCTTTTGCCTTGTTTATCTTCATATCCCTAATAGCTGGCACACAGTTTCTGTCCAGCTAATGTTTTTTTAATGTTTAATGTTTGTTGAATGCACAAGTTACTTTTTGCAATTAATAGGGTTTTCTATTTACATTTAGCAGGTTTACAAAATGCCTTGTATTTACTTTCTCAATATCTTACTATCTTACTCTCACTTGATATCTCAATTATTATCTCACTCCTGCACTAACTCTGAGAATTGGGTTGTTTATGTAATTTTATAGACAAGGGGGCCTGGCACAGTGGCTGCCGCCTGTAATCTCAGCACTTTGGGAGGCCAAGGCAGGTGGATCACTTGAGGCCAGGAATTGAGACCATCCTGGCCAACATGAAGAAAACCCACCTCTACTAAAAGTATAAAAATTAGGGTTGATAGGTGCAGCAAACCACCATGGCACATGTATACCTATATGACAAATCTGCATGTTCTGTACATGTATCCCAGAACTTACAGTACAATAAAAATAAATTAATTAATTAATTTTAAAAAGTAGGGCCAGGCGCCGTGGCTCACGCCTGTTATCCCAGCACTTTGGGAGGCCGAGGCGGGCAGATCACGAGGTCAGGAGATCGAGACCATCCTGGCTAACACGGTGAAACCCCGTCTCTACTAAAAATACAAAAAAATTAGCCGGGCGTGGTGGCGGCGCCTGTAGTCCCAGCTACTCGGGAGGCTGAGGCAGGAGAATGGCGTGAACCCGGGAGGCAGAGCTTGCAGTGAGCCGAGATTGCGCCACTGCACTCCAGCTTGGGCGACAGAGCAAGACTCCGTCTCAAAAAAAAAAAAAAAAAAAAAAAAAAAAAAGGGAGCCAGGCATGGTGGTGCACACCTGTAATCCCAGCTACTGAATAGGCTGAGACAGGAGAATTGCTTGAGCCCAGGCAGCAGAGGTTGCAGTGAGCTTAGATTGTGCCACTGCACTTCAGCCTGGGTGATGGAGGAAGACTCTGTCTCAAAAAAATTAAATCAATACATAAATACATAAATAAAGTTTTTGAATAAGAAGAAACAAATTAAAAGAGTCACATCTATTAGAAAATTTACGTCATTAGAATGCTATTTTGACACTGTAGTTAAGGGCTTCTATATGGAAAATGGGAACAATGGTAAAGAAAGCTGTAATCACTGCTGCAAAACTGTTTTCTATTTCCAATCAAGTAGAATTAAAACCGAAAAGGTCCTTGTGACAGATAGAAAGAAATGAAGTGTTGATTAATGTTGTGCTGCCTTGTCTAAGGCTATGTCAATAGAATCCCACCTATAAAAGTAAAATATATATTTTATTTTATTCTATTCATAATTAAAATCTCCATTCTGAATTTTCGTAAACAGCTGGGTGAACTAGAGTATCTGAACTGTTGGTATCCCAATGTATGAGAAATCTGGATAAAATTCACTTTCTTTAATTAAAAAAAAGTGCTAAAATGGAATTCTTGATTTGTTGTAGTATTTGCAATGTCCTTGGCTTATTCAAATTAAATGAGTGTTTTACCTTAGTCTGGATGTCTGACATGGCCTCTGGATGGAATGAATGCTGCCTAGTTATGATGATATCAAAGCAATGAGCTAAGGGTTTTTTTTTTTAATCCTTTTTAGGACATCATTTTAACTAAAACAAATATAACCCACTATATAATATGTAAAACTTTCATCTGTAAATGTTCCAGCAATAACCAGAGTAAACTATATTTATATTGGGTCAGAGAATCTTACATTAAGCCAAAACAAACCTTGAACAAAGAGAAAGTTTCAGACAGATTCAAAATACTGCTTTTAACATTTTTAATGAATGTCTTCAAAATACTACATTTAGCTTTGGGTTACATCTTAAAATAAGAATAATATCCCTAAATGATGCTTAGAAGCACATAGTGGTTGATGTAGATTTTTAAATGATTAAATAAGGTTTTAGATAAAAATTTTTTAAAATATTTGTTACTGTATATAGTTGAATTTTATCTGCATGACCTTTGTGATTTTATAATCCTTAAAACTCAACTTGTTCCTACTTTTACCTTTCTTTTACAAACCTTTTAACCTGTCATCAAAACCCAGATCTGAGCTTCATCCCAAGTCTCTTTCTTTTTTCCTCTTAAATTCCAAGCATTAATCTAGCCTGATGCTTGCAGGTATTTTAACATACCTTTTTTCTGTCACCACATCTCCACTTAATTCAGTTTCTCATCACCTCTCACACACACAACAATGCAATTATCAACTATTTCCCTGCCACCCATCCTGCCCCCACTAAAGCAACTTCTATAACATTACTCCTAAAAGTGGGTCCATACACTGGGATTAAAAATTAATAATAATAAAATGGTGGTAAAAAAGTAGGTCCATACATCAGTAGCATGCAGAGCATTTTACCACCTGTCTTCACAAAATGATACATGTAGAAGTGGAACATGCTTGCCAATACACTAACATATATTGAGATAAAAGAAAGAAATTTCCTATGAATTAAAATCAGCACTAAACCTTAGGAGTACTCAATTTCAGTTATATACATATATATGAATATTATGACTATGGCTGGGTTGCAAATTGCTCTCCAAAACAGGATGGACAATACAGTGACAATTCGGTGACTCGGAATGTTGACACTTAAACTTGATATTTATATATTCTCTCTTCAATATCTGAACTTGGGTTTATCTTAAACTCTGCTTGGCACAAAACTTACAGCTTAAAAGTCCTTACACTGCTTCTAAGAAGATAATAAATGTTATTTCTCTCAAGGAGAAGTAGCATCATGTAACATAGTAAAAATGTTAGCTCTGGAGTCTGTAATCCTGTAATCCAGACTTTTCAGACCCAATGCAGAGCTCCTTCACTGTCCACTCACTGTCTACACATTTTGCTTTTGGTTGGATCCATTTTAGTTCCTACTCCCTCCTCTCCCTTCCCTTAAAGAGAAGACAGAGAAGGAAGGCAGATGGATTTGCAGAACAAAAGCTACTTAATAGTAAAAACATTTGCCTATCTAACAACATCATGTGAAAAGCAAAGGAGCCAAAGTGTATGAAAAAGCAATTATTATCTTTCTATTTCAAGCTACCCAAGATACAGAATAACCAATCAGCCCTCTTCCTCCAAATGGGCTGCTGTTCCTAGTAGTCATTCTGAAAACAACAGTATTTGCTTAGGTGTTGGTGGAGAGGAAGATACAAAAAACAAAATGAAACAAAAAAGTGGTAAGAAAGCACAACACATTAGAATTCAGACAAGGTTTTGAATTCTAAATCTTCCATTCTATATGTATTTTCAGGTTACCTGCAATCTTTAAATTTGGTTTTGTCACAATAGAGTTATCATAACTATTGCTTCAGAAGGAATTAGTAATAGCAACAATGCTAACTAATACTTATTTACAGTTTATTCCATATTAGGATAATCTAAGAGCTTTACACATGTTACTTCATTTCATCATTCAGCAACATTGTTGGATAGGTTCTATAATTATTAAAATGAAGAAATTTAGGCTGATTTTTGCCTGAGGTTATTTAAGCAAAAATTGGCAAGTCAGCAATAAAACCTGGTACTGTCTGATTCTGGAACTTGAGTTTCAACCACTATACAATATTGCATTGAAATAAATAAAAATATTTATGTGAATAACACATGCATATCCTGTGCTAAGTATACGGTTAGCACATACTGGTTTCTTTCTCTCCCTCCCTGATTTTATTGATAATGTTAGTAGCGAAACAATAAAATCATAATAATATTGTTTCTGTTTCACAGACCCAGATATCAACAAGTATAGAAAGATTTCAAACATTTTTAAAGAATTAAAAACAGAACACAGGAGTATAATAATCAAGAAAAACCTTCTGGAGAAGTAGAACTATAAAATGACCTTAAAGGAGATGATGCATATTGACTCAAAGGAGGGAAGTGAGGAGGAACTTTACATAGGTACATATATTAAAAAGTTATTGTTTTAAATAAAAATCACTTGTATAATTTTTTTTCATTGATTTTACAGACCCCGTCTTACAAAGTTCTTCACTTGTCAATAGAAGTTAAATACCTTATTTCCCCAGTAAAATTTACTTTGAGTAGTAATGACCTGTTTTAGTTCCGTGGGCCATGTCCCTGGAAACTCTTTAAATCTGAGAGCATTCAGTTCTTCATTAACATCCTGATTTACATGTCCCTGGTGCCTCTACAGCTGCTTTATTTAGCATAGGCCCATTATTGGAAATGTTTTGGTGGAATCAGAGGCAAATGTTCTCTTGCTTCCCTGGACATATGATGAACAATCAGAGGCATTCAAAAGCAAAAAGATGCTTAATAAGTAAAATAGAGGTAAGTAAACTAAATAGTCACAGTTTTTTTTTTTTTTTTTAGCAGAAATAATGTATTACTGTGAAGCCATCTACCAAATTAAGTGAATAAGATGTGATTTATGATTGTTGCATTAACTTGCTACTTAGGAGTAGTTTTCTTTGGGCTGGAAATCTGTTGCACTTAGTTAAATAATAGAGTCATGTGCATCCATCTCCAGACATAACAAGTGTCTGAGTGTATACTCCATTTTAAAGTTCTCTGTCTACCTAAACTATGCACTGTGCTACCATTTTATTATGTGAATAGGCTCAGCCAAAGACAAGGTTAAATGCTTGTACTTGTAAAGTGTTTTTGAACTGTTGATAGGTTAGGTCTATAATCATTAACAAATTCAGTTTTACCTATATTTATAAATAAAAATCCATGGTGCTTGCACTTAAATGTCTGTAAAATTGATAAAGGCTGAATAAAGAAATAAAAAATATCTGGAAACTGTAGTTAATGGAACTATTAATTAGAAAAAATATGGGTCAATTTTTATGATAGGTACCATGATAGGGACTGAAATTCTCCCCCAGAATTCATTTTCCTCTTACTAATTTTGGTAATAGATTCCAAAGCCCCCAAATTAAGGCTGAGGATGAGACTAGCCTGCTAAAGACCACACTAGTCATGTGACTAAGTTTGGGCCAGTGGGATGCAGGTTGAAATAACAGGTACAGCATGTGTCAACTTCCTGAAGATAAGCTGTCTGCCCTGGACTTCCACTCTTTCTTGCCTCCTCCCTAACAGACATGAAGTTCAGCTAGTTTCAGCCATGAGAAAGGAAAACCACACTGTAGGATATGACAGGATGGAAAGAACTGAAGTCCTGGGCTGGCCTTGCAAAGGAGAGTTCACCTACCTACCCTGGTCTGTTAGTGGCAAACAAACAAACAAACAAACAAAACCCATAAAAACAAAAACAACTATTTCTTTTTTAAGTAACTACAATTTTAGATCTCTTTGTTACAATATCTTAGCCTGTACCACAACTAATAAATGAACTTCAGATGTATTTCCTCATTTAAGTTTTAAAACCACCAGATATCTTGAGTATTATCTCCATTTTGCTCTTCTGCTCAAAACACTAGGCTACATAATAATTAAGGTTTTCAGCTCATATATAGTGGAGAAAAGATTTGAATAGATAACCCATTTTTTAACATTATATTATTATTTTTTCCTGAATTAATTTCCCCTTTCCATTCCCATGTAGTTTGCTCCTGGATTTTTCTCTCTTCTGCTCCTAGGTGTCTTGCTCCTCTGTGAGTTCCCTGGTTTTGTCTTGCATCCTCAACAGCTCTCCCTCGTCATTTCTAGATTCAACATTTCCCAGAACTGCAGTAGCAAAGTGTTCTGGTTTGTAATGCATAAATTTTCAGAATATATAACTGAAAAACTTGAACTGGAAAAAATTCCATTTTTTCATGAGTTTATGTGAACTGAAAAGAAATAAATCTGATTGCATTAAAAATATCAATTCAATAAAATAAATATGCTCCGTTCCTCGTAGGGGTAGCAATCACAATCTGGTTTACTGCACATTGAAGACTTCTGTTCTCAGCTCACAGTCTTTCTCTCCACGCATCGTTAGTAGGTTATATATCAATGATCTCTGTGGAAACTTGAATCTGAGTTCCTTCCCTCTCCACCTCCAATGACTATTACTTCCACCCTAGTCATTTGCTCCTCTAGATACACACCGGATGTGGCAATCATCAGAAACTGAGGTTTCTCTTAGATTTAGATTTCAAATATCCCAATATCTAACCATAACTTTCTATACTTCTAAGACATTTGCTCTAGAACCACAACTTCTTTAATTATTCAACTTCCCTGAGTCCTAAACAGGCTCTCTACCATCACTATCTCTTTGCTTCTTTCCCTCACTCTTTACTGCATTCCTTGTCCAGGTTAAATTCCCTTGTCTATAACTATACTCATATCTTAGCAAATATCCCTAGCTCACTCGCCCCTCTCTCCCTCTGTTATCACCTGATATATCCCCAATCATAGAGTAACAACAGTATTTACTCCTCTGTGCCTGTACCCAAGGAAATGAATATTGCCAGAGATAATCACACAGCACTGGTTTCACTTCAAATTCATAAGTACAAACCTCAAACAGGTCCCTGATTCTGCACATTAGTTTTGCTGTGTTTTCCTATAAGATTTATTTCTCACTCTGTGAAATAATTATTTCACACCTTGCCCCATCTGTCCCTGATTTCCCCAGTTGTAAAAGAGAAAGTACCCCTCATCTTTTCTTTCTTTTTCTACATTCCACTCTTCTAGTCTTCTTGAGAAAATGACTCTTTCTTTTAAAACCTCAATCCTCTTTTGCTCTGGCTGAAGTGCAGTGGCAGGATCATTACTCACTGCAGCCTTACCTTCTGGGCTTAAGTGATCTTCCCACCTTAGGCTCCTGAGTAGCTAGGAACTACAGCCACCTGGCTAATTTTTATTTTGTGTAGAGACAGAGTCTCACTATGCTTCCTCTTTTTTTTTTAAACCACTGCATCAGCCAGGCAAGAGGACACTCTGACAACAACCCTTTTCTGCACCGTCATTTTCTCCTTTTCTACTATGCCTGATTTCTAGACGTATATAAACGTGCTAGAGTATTTCCCATTTTAAAAATATCTGCCCTCGATCCCACATATGCCCCTAGTTTCTACACAATTCTTTGCTTTTTTCCCATAGTAAAATATTTTGTTAAGAGTCATCTACTGTCTGCATTTCTTCACATCCCATTCATTTTGTTAACCGTTCTAATCAGTCTTCTGTCCCCACTAGGCCACTGCAGTTGATGTTCTCTAATTTACAAAACACATCCATATTGTTAAATCTTGATGGGGGATTTTCTGTGCTTATCTTATTGGACCTCAAAGTATCTTTCAACTTAATTGGCCACTGTCTTTTTGAAAAAATCCTTTCTCAATTTTTAATAATACTATGGTTCACTGGTTTTCTTCCAAAGAATTTAGCTTCTCTTTCTATACTAAACTATTACAATTCTGTGTTGAGCACAGTCATTGGTCTTTGTCTTTATATCTTCTTGCTGGGTGAACTCATCAATTCTTATGACTTTGAAAATCATCTTTATGCTGTGAACTCCCATATTTATACCTACAGTATGGACATTTTCCCCTGATATTCTGACTTCTTATAACCAAAGCAAGAACTGTTACCCATTTACATAGTTCATAAGCATCTCAGAGTTAACATATCCCCAAATTATAATATATAAGTTTTCTTCTAAATATTTTCCTCTAGTCTACCCTCATCTCACTAAATGGCACTAAAATAGATTCAGTTGCTAAATTCAGGAACCTGGTAATTGTGTCCTAATATTTTCATCTCTTATAGATCCCACATCTGATCCAGTCCTAGTCCCATTGGTTCTATACAATGCATTTCAAATATGACTGTCTGGCTCCATCATCACTACTTCCACTCTAGTGTCAGTAACCACCATCTGCAGCCTTGTTGGAATCAGGTACTAATTTGTCTCCATATTTCCCTTTGCACCTTTACAATGTATTTGCTAAATTTTTATCTCATCATAACACTTTCTTATTTAAAACCCTTCCATCACTTTCATTGTCTTTGGAAAGAAGTCTGAATTCTTTATCATGGCACTTACTGTCTGCCTAAGCTGTTGCTTGCCCACGTGTCCAAACTCATACTGTATCACCCTCCTCCTTGCTTCATCTCTACCCTTCAGCCACTTGCTTCTGAAATTCCCTTGTATATGCTAAGTTCATTTCTTTCCTCTGCTCTGCATTTTTCTTTCATTGCAAAATCATGTTCCTGGGGATCCTTGAAATCTGCTGTGTTCTCATATTTCAGATTTAAGTTTAAATATCACCTCTGAAAAGAATTTTTTTCTATTTATTGACTTATGGTAATAAAGCAGGGGATCTTTTTTTCCTGTGAACACATATCAGTCTGTCCAAGTTACCTTCATTGTGTATAGTATTTAATATAGAAAAGTATTATAGACTTTGCCTTGTTTTCAAAATAATTTACTAGGAGAAATGTTAATAAAGAGAAAAATTTATGGACAATTTATTTGCTAAATAAAACTTCAGTATAGCTATTCAAGGTGAAAATTAATGCACATTTTTTTTCTGATTATTCAGGTCATGGTCAAGTTGCTGTAGCTTGTGCTTAGCTGTGAAATAGCAACAAAATCCAGTCCATGCTATGGTTGCATACAACGACTAGATACCATACTGTTTATTTATTCACTACAAATTCTCACTCCAGATTGAATGCCACAAAGAACCTTAGGGGACAGGGTTAAAGCCAATATGGATTAAGGTCCTTAGAAAAGTATTCGTGACACAAAGTACATAATCGAGTGTGTATTCTGCACAAAGCAGTCTTGAAAATTCAATTTGATTGATAATATGTGTTGTTACTGACTTATATTGGAATGGTACTGCTCTTGGGATAGTAATTAAATGCCTGCCTTGCTTTTATAAAACCTTTATAATTTGGTTTAAAAGAACTGTCTAAAGGTGAAACTGGATGCAACAGAACTGCAATTTTATTTTACTACCTTTCAAAAAATACACTTAGCTCTTTGTTAAAAAGTATAAACAATGTAGACATTTATGCTTTAAGTGCTATTTTTAAACTAGGTAAGTATTGCCTGAACCAATTTGGTTATATCTTTTTATAACAGTGCCAAAAAAAAAATAAATGTTCGGAATTATACTTTCTTAGTATAGTTCATTATGAGTAAGCCATATGTTATAAGACATTTTATGAAACTTTATCTTAGCTGTCTTCTGATTTTTCTACCTTATAAAGGTCTTCATCCCTTCAAATAAATTCTACGAAGTTTCCTTAATGGCTGTACTATATATTGTCTACTAACTCAACCTTAAATAGTAACAGCTTTGTTTTTTTTTTTAAGATGGAGTCTCGCTCTGTCACCTAGGCTGGAGTGCAGTGGCACAATCTCAGCTCACTGCAACCTCTACCACCTGGGTTCAAGCCATTCTCCTGCCTCAGCCTCCTGAGTAGCTGGGATTACAGGTGCCCACTAGCATGCCCGGCTAATTTTTGCATTTCTTTTTAGAGACGGGGTTTCACCACATTGGCCAGGCTGGTCTCAAACTCCTGACCTCAAGTGATCCACCCACCTCAGCCTCCCAAAGTGCTGGGATTATGGATGTGAGCCACGTGCCTGATCTAATAATAACAGTATTATGTCATCATAGCCTTTAATAGTCTCAGGTTCCACTCAAAACTCATTTTTACAGAAAAAAAAATGTTTTGAGAAAGCAGCTTCCATGGAAGAAATGATAATGGCTAATATTAAATAATATAATATGCATTTTAACTGGAACATAAAAGCATCTTTTATTTATTCTATTTGTGAATGTATTAGTGTATGTAAAAATTTCAATTCTAAAATGTTTATTGCATATAACTATACCAATCAATACTTTAAAAATTAAACTCAAAATACATTCATGTTTTGAACCCATATTTAATGATTGCCTATGGAATTCAGAACATTGTGCTTAGTTTATATGTCATACACATGACTGTAAAGATGATCACAAATGGCTGGGCGCAGTGGCTCACATCTGTAATCCCAGCACTTTTGGAGGCCAAGGTGGGCAGATTATGAGGTCAAGACAGGGAGACCATCCTGGCCAACATAGTGAAACCCTGTCTCTACCAAAAATACAAAAATTAGCCGGGCGTGGTGGTGCGAGCCTATAGTCCCAGCTACTTGGGAGACTGAGGCAGGAGAATCACCTGAACCCGAGATAGTGCCACTGCACTCCAGCCTGGGTGACAGAGTGAGACTCCATCTCAAAAAAAAAAAATCACAAATTCTTTGTCATTTCTTTTATAGATTATTCTGTGTGGGATAAAAAACTGCTTTCATTGGTAGAATAAAGTGGAAATAATGTATCCATCTTTGGGTACAGGCTTTAAAAACTGGTATAGTCACTGTGTTACTTTCTGCATCTTAATTTCCTTGCTGCTTCTTTCTCTTGAGATGCAGTCACCATGCTGTGAGGAAGTCCGAGGAGCCTTATGGGAAAGCACAGGTAATAGCTAATGCCAATATAGCAGCTGTGGTAGGTAGCCAGACTTTAAAGTGGCCATAGTAATTCCTACCTTCTTGTATTCATGGCCTTGTATAGGGTCCTCCCACACGGAATAGGACTGAACTGTGTGACCAACAAGATATTACAGAAATAACAGCGTGTGACCTCATACGGTAAGCATTAAAAGCCATTGCAGCTTTTGTTTTGCTGTCTTTTAGACCACTCTGAGGAAAGCCAACTGCTGTGTCATGCAGTCTGATGATCGGTCCTTGTGGTAAGGAACTCAGGTCTTCTACAAATAGCCAATACCAGCTCCCTATCTGTGTGAGTGAGCCATTTACAAATAAGATTCCCTAGCCTCCGTCATACTTTCAGGTGACTGCAACCCTAGGCTACAGTATCATGACAGGTTTGGAGCAGAACCACCCAGCTATTCGCAACCAC
Organism: Pan paniscus; assembly: GCF_029289425.2. NCBI lineage: Eukaryota > Metazoa > Chordata > Mammalia > Primates > Hominidae > Pan > Pan paniscus. The sequence continues at coordinate 157,375,940 of NC_073249.2, forward strand.
AAAACTGTTCTGAGAACAGGTTTTGAGCAGAACCACCCAGCTAATTCTTCCTTGCATACTCAATCCACAGAAACTGTGTTAAAAAAAAACCCAAATGCTGATTATATTTTTAAGCCGCTACATTTGAAGTAAATTGTCACGCAGTAATAGATAATGAATACACAAACCATTCAAAGAAGCCATCTTGGAAGCAGATTTTCCAGCCCCAGTTCATCCACTGTGTGGAACAAAGGCAAGACTTTCTCACTGAGTCCTGTCCAAATGGCAGGGCTCTACACTCTCTTTTGTTTACAGAATTTTACAGAATTTTTTTACAACAGAATTTGTACAAAATTTGTTACATGTGTTTACAAAATTGTGAACAGAATGATTGTTCCTTTAAGCCACAATGTGTTGGAGTTATTTGTTATCTGGAAATTGATAACTGGAACATATGGTGATCAAGTAATATATATTCCTACTATCAGAGAGTTTACTGTATAGAGGCAGAAAAATAAATTTACAAAAGTATTATAATGGAGTGATAAGTTGTGCTATTGAAGCACAGAAAAGAAACACCTAACCTAGATACATGGGTAGGAATTCTGAGAAGGCTTCCCTGAGCAAAAACTATCTAAGTCTTTCAAGGGAAGAAACTATTATTCTGATATTTAGGATATAATATGTCCATATAAATTAGTATTATTTACTTCTTTATTTCTCTCTGTCCTTGGAAATCCAAGTTCACAGCTTTCTATAATTATTGTTAAGTACTAAAATCTATGTTTACACAAATGCAAGTCTGTAACATTAATCATTATTGTTGTCCTACAAGAAATAAAGCCAATATTTAATAGGAATAAATACATTTAACGTATCTAATTAAGATTTGCTTTCTATCTTAGATTAACCATCATCATAGCTGTGGAGAGGACAGTCCATCCCGCTATCATCAAAACAGAAACGTTTCATGTTGATTACAGATCTAGATTCAGCATATTTGTTTTTGGAACCTTTATTAAACTCTTAAGGTTTCTACAGATTCTTGTCTCCCTCCCTTTCTCCCACAGCCCTCACTGGGCCATTCCATTCTCCCTGGTTGATAATGATAAGCGCAAGGAAAACAATCTAACAGCAAGCTTCTACAATTACTTGAATCCCAAAGCAGCTCACACAGGTCACCAAGAAAAGGAACTTAAAACATTTCTCAGATAAAGAGTTCTTCAAGATAGTAAGGCCAATAACCGGAATTGGTGAGACTGTAGATACGGACTACATACTTATTATCTACATTACTTTTAGCAAAGTCCTAGGGAAAAGCAAGCATGCCGTTCACAGAAGATTTTTCAAGCACAAGTTCAAATTCATCGTTTTCTATATAATTAAAGTTCTCTAACCATGACCTTAGTTATTGTTGATGACAGAAATACCTGGATCTACCCTAGATGAGGTGCTAATTAGATAATATGTAGCAGGTTATATCTTTTTTTCTATATCTGCATGTAGATTACATTAAATATAGAGAAGTATACTTTTTTTTAGGGCAATCAGGGGGGTGCATATGAAGTTCATCCTTAACCACTACCTCAACTATATTTGGGGAAACATCTGCTGTGTTCTTTACTCACTTTATTTTTGTGGTTGAGAACATATTAACTTTGTGCAGTTTTCCTCTTTTTTTTTTTTTTTTGCCTGTTTCTTTTAACATCTTGGTGAAGTATGCACTTCCTTCTAAATTCCAAAACTAAATCATCTTACTTCATCTAATTACCTTTGATGTTTTCCTTCCTCCTATTAACAGAATCTCCTTCTCATCAATGTTGTTTGTTAGTATATCTCTTTGGCTGCTGTAGCAAAGACAAAGTAACATTGAGTTAAATAACATGGAGATTTCATGCAAGAATACAAGGGTAAATAATCCAGATCTTAAATGAAAGGTCCGTAATATTAGAGACTGCCGTCACCATGGTCTGGCTACCATATTGTAGTCTAAGATGATTGTTACTGTAATGGCTATATCCTACTCAACAGGAAAGGTATAAGGGAGGATAGAAAGTATGCTCCCTATCTTTAAAGACCTCACCTAGAAGTTGCACAGAGCACTTCCAATTCACAGCTAGAAGCTACTCATGTGACCTCACCTAGCTGCATGGGAAACTAAGAGAAACATGCTTTTGCTGGAATATGTGACCTACTAAAACTCATCCAATTCTGTGAAAATAAAATATAGGATTACTATATCCTATTTCTTTGCTGTATCCTATACTATTTCTGTGATTTCTGGGGAGGCTTTTGTATACAGTAGATGCTGAACAAATATAGCTATGTAGAGTATATGTTGAAGGTTATGATAACATAAAATATTATAATTGTTTTTTCTTCTGAGACAGAGACTCCTGAAAATCTTTTATGACTCTTCTGATATCAAGAAACAGAAAACCACCTGGGGATCTCATGAATCTTAGAAAGAAGTAGAACTAGAAATTTCAAGTGTAAAATTAGGCTCCTCTGCATCTCTCAGGTGCTATAAAATCTCTCTGTACTCTTATTCTCCTGAATTGGCTGCATTTATCTACACCATTAACTCCATCCACCCTCTGGCTTGATTGATTTATGCATATGTTTGGGCAATGGCCACCAGTGTAAACTTTTATTGTGACCTCCCAGCTGTAGCACATTTTACTAACAGAATCTTTTATATATCAAAGTCCTGGAGTTGGAATAATAATAAACCAGCTTCTCTTTTCTAACAATTCCACAAATCACTGGCCAACCTATATGAGTTTTCTCCAGAGTCAGGCATTTGTCCTTGGCTTAATCAGCATTTGCCAGGTGCAATTTTGTTTGTTTGTCTCACTTAGAAAAAAATGAAAAAGCAAAGTTTAAAAGGGATGTTTGTCAAAGGGCAGTTATTCTATCAAAATGAGAGAGAACCCAGGCGGTAAAAAATGTCAGTAGTCCACTCTGCAAGTCACTTGCCAACAACAGCATCATCATCACCATCGTTTTCATCAATCATGATTCATCCTTATAATATCTGTCATTAACTTTACACTTTGTGGAAATAACTCTATGAGATAAACACTGAAGCACATTAATGCAAATAACAAATGATTTAATTTAAGACCATTGAAAAGCTGAATGACTATAGTTTCAAGTGCCTGTAAAAGGACTAAATAATATCACACGGGGCAGGAGAGGGCTCTTTTACGCCTAAAACACTGCAAAGAAGAAAAGAGAAACAAAAAATGTTAAAAGAGAAAAATAAGAAGGGAAAAGAAAGGGATGAATTAGAAAGAAGAAAGGAATACATAATAAAAGGAGCATACGTTTGTGTTGAGAGCTGCATGCAGGCATAAATAAAAATGAATTTCGAACACTTTCAAAAATCAGCTTGAGCACCACTTAGTGATATCAAAGACACAAATTCCAGACTGAAAGACTTCCATGAAATTGTTTATGCAAGGAATTTTTATAATAAGTAATATCAAAGTTTCAATAGTTGTGGTTTATACTATCTCAAGAAGCAAGGACAAATACAGGTTATTCATAGACTACTTCTGTTCATATATTCCATACATATTTATTGAATGGCTAGTATGTGTCAAACACTATTGGCCTTGAAGTTGGGCTGAGTCTCAGTCAGCAGTTTTTTCAGCAAACTGGCCTTACAGGTGTGTCAAATATTAGTAAATGATCTAGGTGCTTCGAATGTAAAGTTATCCAGAGGTAAAGGAGTCTCTTCTGGGAATAGTGGTCTCTCATACTCTCTTTCTGTAATTGTTGAGCACAGACATAATTCTTTGGCAAATTTTGAGCTTATTTATTGACCCACTGAGAAAAATGTCAGAGATTTTGGTGCCTGAAGTATTGGTATTAACAGGAGCTATGAAAAGTTCATTTATTTCATAATTGCAGGCAATCAATATAATATTCTACATTTAGGGGGTCTTCTCTGAAAACGTGTTTATGATTTTTGGACAAAAGACTAAAATTTTTTTTAAATAAAGTAGGTTATATAGGTACTGTGATGGTTAATTTTACGTGTCAACATGGCTGGGCCATGATGCCAGATATGTGATCAAACATTGTTCTGGAGGTTTCCGTGAGGGAGTTTTTGGATGAAAGTAACATTTAAATTGGTGAGTTTTGAATAAAGCAGATTGCCCTCCACAAATGTGAATGGGCCTCAACCAAGCAGTGGAAGACCTGAAGAGAACAAAAGATTGACTTCTGTCAAGAAAGAGAGGATCATGCCACACACCCTTCAGACTTGAGGTGCAACACTGGGTCCTGGTTTCTTAGCCTGACAGCTTTTGGACCTAAACTGAGTAGCAGTGCTTCCTGGGTGCCAATCCTCCAGCCTGCCGGTCTGCCCTGCATGTCTTCCAGTCTGCCGGTCTGCCTTGCAGATTTCGGACTTGCCGGCTTCTATAATTGTGTGAGCCAATTGTTTAAAACAAATATTTTTGGGTATATATATACATATCCCATTAGTTATGTTTCTCTGGGGCACCTTGACTCATACAGATACGAATACATTTCCTACAAATAGTTTTACCTCATTCACAGATATTTTAAGTTTGAAACACACATTTCAAGGCATTGTTTCTGAGGCATTGTTTTCAGTTTGTCTAAGAAATTTTATTTCTTCATTTCTGAGGCATTGTTTTCAGTTTGTCTAAGAAATTTGTTTCTAACACCATCTCTAAAAGCAGGTATTTTGTTTTTCCCCTTGAATATCACACAAAAACTTGTATAAAGCAAATGATGACTCATATTTCTCCTAAGGGAAAATTCTGAAGTGCTTTTATGTACCCTTTTCAAAGGAGACAGTCTTGGCAAAATTCCTTTGAAACTGAACTGATATTGGGTAGAGACAGATCAACATGTTGGATCTAGTACTTAAACCTGTTTGGCTGATCTTTGTCTTTTGCTGTGAGAGTTAAGTAAAATGAGGTTATATTTATAGATTCATGACTCATCTGCAGAGATCTATATATTTTCATTTTTTCTTTGCTTTTAGGCTGTTGTTAATTTCTTTAAGACATAGTTTCCCCCATATCCATCATTAATTTTTAGATTTTTTTATTTGTGTCACTCTTGTATCCTTGGTCCATACTGTTTATGGAGTACTTGGTTAATAGAATGGTTTGAAAAAGCACATTTATCTCTCAGTTCAACTGAGTGAGAAGAATGACACTGAAGTCCTTTCATCATTTTGCGGTGTCCCTGGTAAATATTCTCACTATTTGCTGTTTCTGCCAGTTATCATTCATGCTGTTGTTCACTCCATCACATGAGTTGGAAGTATCACTGCTGTTCCTCGAGCTTTGAATGATGACCTGAGGTAACCAAAGTCTCCTGTGAATCTGGTTCTCCAAATTCTAACTTGGGTGCAGCTCCTTTATGTTTACTCTCTTGTAAAGATGATTTTGCTACTTTGATTTTGTAAAGTTATCCAGAGTCCTTTACCTCTGGATAACTTTACATTCAAAGCACCTAGATCATTTACTAATATTTGACACACCTGTAAGGCCAGTTTGCTGAAAAAACTGCTGACTGAGACTCAGCCCAATTTCAAGGCCAATAGTGTTTGACACACACTAGACATTCAATAAATATATATGGAATGTATGAACAGAAGTAGTCTATGAATAACCTGTATTTGTTCTTGCTTCTTGAGATAGTATAAACCACAACTATTGAAACTTTGATATTATTATAAAAATTCCTTGCATAAAAAATTTCATGAAAATTTGATATGTTGAAGTACATCATCATATTTTCCACCATACTCTCTGATTTTAGGTCCCCAGATACCTCTAGCATTACTTACCCTAGATACCTGGGGAAAAGTCCAACTAAGCTGAAACAAAGTACATTTGTGTGACACTGCTCAGCGTCCCATCAATAAATGTCCTTTGACACCAAGCCAACAAACTCTCAAGATGTGCTCACGTGTGCTCAATCCCTCTGACCTTTGGATAAATGTCTACTTACCCACTTTGAGAATGACCTTTTATTTCCCACTTTGATAGGGGGTTTTAAGCCTGCTGTTCCATAGCCCACATCTTTACTATTTGCAATGTCCCTTTGGGCTGCTAGATTCCTGTAGAGATGGAAAATTCCTTTTAAGCAGCTGTATCCTACACTCCCTTAACCCAGATACAGGTGTTGGTTGCATAAGATCTTTGTTAAGTTCAAACCACCAAAGTCTCTCAGGACCTCTCAAACTCTCAAAACATTCCCTCCATTAAGGGAAATTTTGTTAACCCTCAACTCCTTGCTTCCTATCACTCCACATTAATATTACAGTTTGGTAAGATTTTGCTTATGTAGCAGCATCTCTATACTTGCACGTTAGTTCATATTTTCTTCTCCTTTGATATGGTTGGTTGTCATAAGGAATGTTTAACAAACAGTAAACTGAGGCACAAAGAAGCTAGTAACTAGCCCATGCATAATATTGAGTACATGGAGTACATGGGAGGTTGTTTCCCCCAACTTTATCATGCTGGCTATGTGCGTGGTCCCATAGGTCCTATGTATATGTGGAGCAGAAAGGTAGGAGTTGAGAGTTCACACAATGGCAAAAAGCATTATGGCTGTGTATAGCAGTTTTGTGGTTTACATCATTATGTGTGTGTGCGTGCAGATTATCTCTAATCAGACAATAAAGTGGTTGTTTATAACCAAGGAATCTAAAGAATATTCTTCAATATTGTCAATTTTGGTGAACATGGTAGGTCATTCATTAAGAATGTAGCCTGCTATTTTAATGAGAAAATATAGAGTGTTGATTAATAGTTTAAAAAAGCACATTCTTGTTGCTTGTCCCTTTTTGGGAGTCAAATTATAATAGGCATTTATCATTAAGTGAAATAAGTAAACCATGGAATGAGTTGAATCCTAATCCATTAACAAATTATTCACTTTCTCCAGGTAAAGACAGAGATCTAAACAAATTCAGTATCACGAGATCAGTGTGTCCCAAAATTTTTTTAAAAATCATGGGTATTACTTACTGCATATTATTTTTACTCCTAAGGAATATCTTTGGGACTATGACATAATATTAAATAGTTTGTGATTTTTTTAAATTAATAAACTTTAATTTTAAAGTTTTGGGGTCTCAGCAAAATTTACAATAAGGTACAGAGAGTTTCCATGTACTCCCTGGCCCCTGACATAATCTCTCCCACTATTGACAACCCACACTACAGTGATGTATTAGCTACAATCAATATACCTATATTGACACACCATTATCACCCAAAGTCCATTGTTTATATTAAGTTTCACTTTTGGAGTTGCATATTCAATAGGTGTTGACAAATGCATAGTGATGTGGATCTGCCATTCACAGAATAGTTTCATTGCCCTAAAAATCTTCTGTGCTCTACTTATTTATCTTTCTCCCCCTCCTAACCCTCTTGGTGTAACTCATTTTTTACTGTCTCCATAGTTTGGCTTTTTCCAGAATGTCATATGACTGAAAGAGAAAGTATGTAATTTTTTTCAGATTGGGTTCTTTAACTTAGTAATACAATTAAGTTTCCTCCCTTTCTTTTCATGGCTTGCTAGTTCATTTATTTTGTGGCTAAATAATATTGCATCATCTGGATATACCACCGTTTATCCATTAACCTACTGGAGGAAATCTCGTTTGCTTCCAAATTTTGGCAATTATAAATAAAGCTGCTATAAACATCCATGTACAGGTGTTTGTGTGGACATAACCTTTCAATTCATTTAGGTAAGTATTAAGGAGCATGATTGCTGGACCATATGAGAAAAGCATGCTTAGTTTTTTAAGATATGGTCAAATTGTCTTCCAAAGTGGCTGTACCATTTTGCATTCCCACCAGAAATAAATGTGAGTTCCTATTGTTCCTTGCCAAATTCCTTGGCAGCATTTGATATTGCCTGTGTTTTGTATTTAGGTCATTTTATTTTATTTTATTTTTATGTATTTTTTATTTTTTGAGACGGAGTCTCACTCTGTCACCAGGCTAGAGTGCAGTGGCACAATCTCAGCTCACTGCAACCTCTACCTCCTGGGTTCAAGTGATTCTCCTGCTTCAGCCTCCGAAGTAGCTGGGACTACAGGCACGCCACCACCCCCAGCTAATTTTTGTATTTTTAGTAGAGATGGGGTTTCACCATGTTGGCCAGGATGGTCTCGATCTCTTGACCTCATGCTCCACCCACCTCGGCCTCTCAAATTTAGGTCATTTTAATAGGCAAGTAGTGGTAGCTCATTGTTATTTTTAATTTGCAACTTGTAAATGATATATGATGTTGAACATTTTTTCATATGCATACTTTCCATCTGTATATCTACTTTCGTGAGGTGTCTGTTCAAGTCTTTTACTCATTTTTTTAAAAACAAGTTGTTGGTTTGTCTGTTGAGTTCTTAAGCACTTTTTGTGTATTTTGGATAACAGTCTTTTATTAGATATGTCTTTGGAAATATTTTCTCCCATTCTGTGGCTTGTCTTCTAATCTTTCGATGTTGTCTTTCACAGTGTAGAAGTTTTAGTTTTAAGAAAATCCATTTTATCATTTGCTTATTTCATGGAATGGCCTTTTATGTTATACCTAAAATATCATCACCATACCTAAGGTCATCTAGATTTATTCTTGCATTATCCTTCTAAAAGTTTTATAGTTTTATAATTTACCTTTAGGTCTATGATCTATTGTTAAGTTAATGTTTACAAAGGATGAAAGATCTGTGTTGAGGCCCTTTTTGTGTGTGCCTATGGATGTCTCTTTGTTCTAATACCATGTGTTGAAATGGTCCCTTTGTTGAGTACGTATCTTTGCTCCATTGTATTGCCATTGTCTTTGCTCCTTTGCCAAAGATCAGTTGACTACATTTATGTGAGTCTATTCCTGGGCTCTCTATTCTGTTCCATAGATCTATTTGTCTGTTCTTTCACCAATACCATACAGTCTTGACTAGTATTGTTTTATAGTAAAATCTTGAAGTTAGGTAGTGCCAATCCTGTGACTTCTTCTCTTTCGGTATTATTTGATTATTCTGGGTAGTTGGCCTTCCTAAATAAAATTTTAGAATGAATTTGCTGATATCCTCAAACTAATTTGCTCAGATTTTGCTTGAAATTGCCACTCCTGCCTTTTCTTTGATTAGTGATTAGATATACATGGTATATCTTTCTCCATCAATTTTATTCATATATTTTTATATATTACATGAAGTAAGTTTTTTGTAAACAATATGTATTTGGATCTTGCCTTGATCTACTTTGACCATCTCTGTCTTTTAATTGGTGTATTTAGACCTTTGACCCTTAAAGTGGTTGTTAATATAGGTGAATTGATATCTACCATATTTGTTACTGTTTTCTACTTGTTGCCCTTATTTTCGGTTCCTATTTTGTCTTCCATGCTTTTTCTGCCTCTGGGGTTTTCACTGATTCCATTTTCTTTCTTTTCTTAGCATATCAATTATATATTTCTTTTTAAAATTTTTAGTGGTTGCTCTAGGGTTTACAATATACATTTACAACTAATCCAACTCCACTCTCAAACAACACTGTATTACTTCATGAGTAGTGCAAGTACCTTATCAAAACAAAGTATTACTAATTCCTTCTTCTATCTCTCATATTATTGCTGTCACTCATCATTCATTTCACTTATATATAAGTGTATACATAAGTGTATATATGTATATGTATATATGTAAGACATACAAATATTTAAATATGTATAAATTACATATAAATATATATAAAATATATAATCAAATATGTTGCTACTATTATTATTTTAAACACTGTCATGTGTTAGGTCAATTAAGAATAAAAAATGGAAAATATTTTACTTTCATTTATTCCTTCTTTGATGTTCTTCCTTTTTAAATGTAAATCTGAGTTTCTGACCTCTACTATTTTCCTTCTTTCTGAAGAAATTTTTTTTAACATTTTTTGCAATGCAGGCAACAATGCCCTTGGCTTTTGTTTGTCTGAGAAAGTTTTATTTTTCCTTCACTTTTGAAAGGTAATTTTGCAGGGTAACAGAGTTCTATACTTTTTGTTTTGTTTTCTCTCAACACTTCAAATATTTCACTCTATTAATTTCTTGCTTGTATTTAATTCTTGTATTTGCTCCTCTATAGGTAAGGTGTGGTTTTCCTCTGGCTCTTTTCAAGAGTTTGTCTTTGTCTTTGATTCTCTGAAATTTAAATATAATATGTACTTTTTGGTGCAGTTTTTTTAAAACATATCTTCTGCTTGGTCTTCGCGGAGCTCCTTGAATTTGTGGTTTGGTGTTTGACATTAATTTGGGGGAAAGTCTCAGGCATTCTTGCTTCAAAGAGTGCTTCTGTTCCTTTCTGTCTTTCTTCTCCTTTGGCATTCGCATTACACATTAGCATTACCTTTTGTAGTTGTCCCACAGTTCTTGAATATTCTGTTCTTCTTTTTTCTAGTTTTTTTTTTTTTCTCTTCACTTTTCAGTTTCAGGAGTTTCTATTGTAATACACTCAAGCTCAAAGATTCTTTCCTCAGATATGTCCGGTCTACTAGTAAGTCCAGCAAAGGCATTTTTCATTTCTGTTAGTGTTTTTGATCTCTAGCATTTTTTTAGATTCTTTCTTATAATTTTCACCTCTGTTTACACTGCCAATTTGTTCTTGCATGTTGTCTACTTTTTTCCATTAAATTCTTTAACATATTCATCACAGATTTTTAAAAATTTCTGATCCGACAATTCTAACATTCTTGCTGTATCTGACTCTGGTTCTGATGCATGTTCCATCTCTTCCCTTTTTAGTATGCCTGTAATTTTTTGTTGGAAGTTGTGCATGATGTTCTGGTAAAAGGAATTGTGATGAATGAGACTTTGATAATAGTGTTAAGGTGTGAAGGAAAGGGATGCATACTGTGGTCCTATGATTAGGTTTCAGTCTTTTGGTGAGCCTGTGCTCATAAACTATGAACTTCTCAAGTGCTTCTCAGTGTTTCTCCCCTCTTAGGTAGGACAGGATGGCTAGAGGGCCTAGAACTGGCTATTTTCTTCTCCCACCTGGAAGCCTAGCGGGAACTTGAGTTGGGCATTTTCTTTTCCCTAGGTAGGTCAGACTCTGATAAAAACCCCAGCAGATTAGGTTCTGGTAAAATAGCTTCTCCTGAGAGCAGGCCTTGTGAAGAATAGACTGTTCTGGTGTATTTTAAAATGGCTCCTTTTTGTGAAGGACCTCTTCAAGGAGAACTACAAACCACTGCTCAACAAAATGAAAGAGGATAAAAACAAATGGAAGAACATTCCATGCTTATGGATAGGAAGAATCAATATCGTGAAAATGGCCATAGTGCCCAAGGTAATTTATAGATTCAATGCCATCGCCATCAAACTACCAAAGACTTTCTTCACAGAATTGGAAAAAACTACTTTAAATTTCATATGGAACCAAAAAAGATCCCGTATTGCCAAGTCAATCCTAAGCCAAAAGAACAAAGCTGGAGGCATCATGCTACCTGACTTCAAACTATACTACAAGGCTACAGTAACCAAAACAGCATGGTACTGGTACCAAAACAGAGATACAGAACAATGGAACAGAACAGAGCCTTCAGAAATAATACCACACATCTACAACTATCTGATCTTTGACAAACCTGACAAAAACAAGAAATGGGGAAAGGATTCCCTATTTAATAAATGGTGCTGGGAAAACTGGCTAGCCATATGTAGAAAGCTGAAACTGGATCCCTTCCTTACACCTTATACTAAAATTAATTCACGATGGATTAAAGACTTAAACGTTAGACCTAAAACCATAAAAACCCTAGAAGAAAACCTAGGCATTACCATTCAGGACATAGGCATGGGCAAGGACTTCAGGTCTAAAACACCAAAAGCAATGGCAACAAAAGCCAGAATTGACAAATGGGATCTAATTAAACTAAAGAGCTTCTGCACAGCAAAAGAAACTAACATCAGAGTGAACAGACAACCTACGAAATGGGAGAAAATTTTTGCAATCTACTCATCTGACAAAAGGCTAATATCCAGAATCTACAAAGAACTCAAACAAATTTAAAAGAAAAAATCAAACAACCCCATCAAAAAGTGGGCAAAGGATATGAACAGACAATTCTCAAAGGAAGACATTTATGCAGCCAAAAGACACATGAAAAAATGCTCATCATCACTGGCCATCAGAGAAATGCAAATCAAAACCACAATGAGATACCATCTCACACCAGTTAGAATGGCAATCATTAAAAAGTCAGGAAACAACAGGTGCTGGAGAGGATGTGGAGAAATAGGAACACTTTTACACTGTTGGTGGGACTGTAAACTAGTTCAACCATTGTGGAAGACAGTGTGGCGATTCCTCAGGGATCTGGAACTAGAAATACCATTTGAACCAGCCATCCCATTACTGAGTATATACCCAAAGGATTACAAATCATGTTGCTATAAAGACACATGCACACGTATGTTTATTGCAGCACTACTCACAATAGCAAAGACTCGGAACCAACCCAAAAGTCCAGCAATGATAGACTGGATTAAGAAAATGTGGCACATATACACCATGGAATACTATGCAGCCATAAAAAATGATGAGTTCATGTCCTTTGTAGGGACATGGATGAAGCTGGAAACCATCATTCTCAGCAAACTATCGCAAGAACAAAAAACTAAACACTGCATGTTCTCACTCATAGGTGGGAATTGAACAATGAGAACACTTGGACACAGGAAGGGGAACATCACACACCAGGGCCTGCTGTGGGGTGGTGGGAGGGGGGAGGGATAGCATTAGGAGATATACCTAATGTAAATGACCAGTTAATGGGTGCAGCACACCAACATGGCCCATGTATACATATATAACAAACCTGTATGTTGTGCACATGTACCCTAGAACTTAAAGTATAATAAATAAATAAATAAATAAATATATATATATATAAAACAAAAAAAAACCCAAAAAACAATAAAATGGCTCCTTTTCTCCTCTCCCTGACAGAAGCAGGGAGGGGATTTTTTTTCCCCTGACATTCATTGTGAGGACCTGGTAGGTCTCCTGGAGGGAAAACTCACTAAAGCATGAAGGCTGTCCTATGATTACGTCTACCTGAAATTTTTAACTCTCATACTTGTCCATATCAAGCCTCCAGCGAGTGGTCAATTATAGTTTAGTTTTCCTACTTCTGCAGTAGTTCATGTGGAGGTTCCTACCAGTGAGTTTCTGCTCCAGTGAAGTGTGATTCTCTGTATCTGCCTGTCTGTCTCTCTAATTTTGGGAGTAGCAGTGTTTGAATTGAGTGACCTGAAATCCCTGATAGATGTAAGAAGAGTTGTTGATTTCTCAGTTTGTTTAGCTTTTCACTTGTTAGGGTAGAGTGGTGACTTCTAAGCTCTTTATATGCCTGACTGGAAACCAGGAATCTGTGGTTCGTGATTTTTCCTAAATAGTAAATTATTTTTCCCCATCTAGAGAAAATTTATTTTCTTTCTAGTTTGAAGAAAATAAGGCCATTATTCATAATGTAATGGGACCATTAGCATAATATTTCAAACTTCATTGATTCTTTTTCAAGTACCAAAATCATGCTGTTTGTTGATTTGATTCAAGAAAAGGCCAGAACATGTGTCCATAGGATTGTATATCACTCTTGCCAATAAAAAATAGAGACCAAGGTTAGATTGTTTACTGATGAGCATAAGCAAAGCAATGTACCTAGTGTTACCTGTATGTGATAGACATCTGTATAGGCTGATGAATTCTTTTTATATTTAAAGCACCCTTGAGACAATCTTTGGTCAATCAAAGTCACTTTCCAGGCCCTGGGAAAATGTCAGGAAAATAATAACATGTATTTCTTGGTACTTACCAGGTCCTTGTAACAAAATTTGCCTTTGGTAGATGCCTTAGTAGGCTTTCAATAAGTAATTATGGATTTAAAAGAATAGAAAAGTTCAGAAAATAGTTTAGCACGCACATTAGAATCATCCATGAAGCTTTTAAAACTACAGATACTGGGCTCTACCCATTAAGTTTTCTGATTATGTAGACCTGAAGTAATACTTAGATTTATGGATTTTAAGAAATTTGAGCAAATAATACTGAAGCATATGAACTGGGCCAACTTGATAGGGTAAAATATACACATCACCTATTTGGCAGGTCCTCATGAACTATTTCCTGTCTTACTCAGTATTGATGTAGACTAGATGAAGATGGAACCACAAATGAGATATCTCATTGATATTGTGACACCATAGCATAAGTAGGGGCTATGAAGTCATTTTTACATCGATTTGAATTCTGGGTTGCCTATATAATTCAGCCAGCTTCCTTCTTCATAAAGAGGAGATACAACTGCCCATGGAGTTCACATAATGATTAAATAATCATGTAATAAAACTGACCCAATAGCTGGTGAAGAGTTGGTGTTGAGTAAACAGCTCTCTCATATTACACCACATCTCTCCCTATTCCACACTTGCAATACAACATGTGATTGAATATGCTGAGAATGATGGAGCCCACCACAGAGATATGCCAATTCTACTGATCAAATCAATAGCGACAGACTTGCTGAGGTTTCCAAAGAGAAATTCGTTAGATTTTTTAAATTAAAATGGCTGGTTACCCAATTATTATTGATAGATTATTACTAAGAAAAAAGGTGCTTTGTTTTTAGAATTTTTGTTTGGCAGCATTTATTATTTTACTGCACACACAAAAATGCATGTGTGTGCAGGTGTGTGTATAAAGGTGGAATGATCTTATGCAGAGAAATGTCTTCTGACTTTTCTTTTCAATCTAAGTAGTGTATGTCCTGATACACCCTGTATTTTCTTTCATCCATGTTCTTTTATTTTCCAAACTTTATTCTATCTTGAACCAGGTTGTGATGCTTTGCTAAATTTTTCCTGTGAGAAAATGATTTTGAGGTTGTCAATCCATCAGCCATGATGACTGGGAAATATTTGAAAGAAGATACAAAGTGTACTTATCTGGAAGCTGAAAATATAAAGCAGTGTTTTCTACTTGTCACTATAAGAATGCATGACAAATTCATTGTTATCCCAACTTCACAGTTGTCAGCTATTCTACATACAGTGGTCACACAGACACTGTGGTTGTCACTAACAGCAGAATCTATATATTGTTACAAAACCGCCAAATATCACGGCACTACCAAAAAGGGAAATGACAATTACACCCAGTAAGACAAAATATATCAAAAGGTTCATGATGTATTCACCATGTAGTTGGACAACTTTGGCAATGAGGTTAATATGCTCTTTTGATATGCATTGGGGTATGGAGGGGTATGTTTCTTTCCATTTTCATTCTATCTTCTAGCCAGCTTTCCTATATATGTGTACAGCTGGCTGTAGAAAAGATAATATGAAAGAGCATTTATCAGTTATCAAAATGGAGAACAGGAAAAATAAATTATCCAAGGAGACTAGCTTGTACCAGGCACTGTGAAAACTGCTGAGGATATAGAGTTAGATATGTTAAGAGTCTTTACTTTTAAGATGCTCACAATCTATAGAAATACAAAATGAAAGCTCTAATATAAGTGTGGCTTGTACAGAATGGAGCTGCATGTGGCATGCTGTGGTAATATAGAGACATGCAGGAGTTAGGGGATGCTTATCTGACAAGATGAGAACTGTTGGTATATAAGCCAGAAGAAGATTGGTGGCACAAGGCATTTTAGGAAGAGGAAGTAACCAACTCAAAGCCACTGAGGCAAGAATGAGCGTGGGGCTTCAAGGAACTTGTGGTTCAATGTCAGAGTTTTGAGTCAGGGTAGTTACAGCAAAAGGTGATGCAGATAGGGCAGGCAGGATCAGGTCAGAAAGATTTTCTAAGCCACATAGAAGACCCTAAGTTTTATCCTGAAAATAATATGATACCAGTATAAAAGCAAAGAACATAGTTACAGAAAAGTGTTGTAGCAGCGTGGAAAATAGGATGAGAATAATATTAGAATTATATCCCTTTGGTTAAATGCCATGATACTGTTACTCAGGTTTTACTCCCTTAGATGATTCTTATGAATGTTGCAAGAGGAGGATGTTAAATTACACAGGAGCAGATCACCACTATTTCTGTAACCATGGACAAATGATACATCTCTCAAAAGCAAGTGAGATTCATGTCTGCCTCCAGGGACACTTCTCATTAGATAAGGGCAGTGCTATAATGGCACTCATGCGATAGAAAACCATGCTGCGCATGAAGACTTGTGGTGGAAAGGCATTTTCGACAGTTAGAAAACAGAATGCACCTTCCACTGTTTGATCCAGGAATGCAGTCACAGGTGCTGCCAAAGAAGAAAAGCCTCCTGGCACTCTGTGGGTAAGGTCTCTGATTATTGCTTCTTGCTTACTTCAAAGATGGCCATCATTATCTGAAGCTCACATATCAGGATTGAACTCAGACCAAATCAAGAAATAAACTAGCCCATTAAATTTTAGAAAGTTGTATTGAATATGTTCAAAGCTTTGGGTTTCAGAAGTCCCTGAAAATGCTGAAATGTGGCATGAAGACATTTGGAAACTACTAATACGATCCCAACCCTTTTACTTCATTAATTGTCTTAATTCTTACAGAAAAGGAGAATGGACTTGTTCTAAATAGTTCCAAAAGACTTACCTAGAGAACATGAAAGGAAATTATAGGGAAGTAACTTTTGTTTTAAAATAATAAAAATATTTTTAAAACTTAAAGCTTTCCAATTTTATAAAGCAGTAAATTTTCTGTGGTTGGCAGTGTTTAGATTAGATGTATGTTTGTCTGAGTATTGGCTCCAGGCAGTGGGGAAAGTTTTTTTATATTTTTCCAATTTTTAAACAATTTTTGTTCTATTGAAGCAAAGTGAACATACCCATGTAATTGACATGTAGTTCTAGCAATAAATATTGCGCATGAAGATGTAAAAGTGAGAAAAAGAAACTATAAAACCAATAACAACTTTTCTAAAAGGTTAATGGATTTGATGAAAAGTCTGTCTTTACCCTGAGACTATTTTTTGCCTCTATTTAGGTGTTCAAATCCCCTTTTTATTGGAAAATAATATTTGTAGATTTTAGGTTTTATTGGTTGCTGTTTCTATTGTCATTAACTTAACAAAATGGATGAGTTATCGAAACAACATTTGTTTCCCTGGACATTTCCTGAAATGCATGTCTTTCTTCAACCATGAAATCCCAAAATGTAGAAAACTATTTATGAGAGATAACTGAAAGGGTATTGATTCACTGGATAGTAAGGAATGGACAAATTTAAAGTTTGTTTCCAACCCGGAAATAAAACCAAATAAATAAAATTTTATTCCAAGCTTTAAAATTTTTCTCTTTATCGTCTCTATTTAAAAGAAAATATTTTTCTACCTGTTTATCTTTCTAGGTGAGAGTAGATCTAAAGTATGTATTTATATTTATTTTTATTTAGCAAATGCATTTTCTCCTTTTTACAAATTTTAGCCTGTGTAACTCAAGAGATTCTATCTTTAATGTGAAGTAGTTTATGACTGCATGTTTAAAAAAAGAACTGCAAACAAATTAAATTAGGACGTTTGCAGCTATTGCTTGAATAAACTATACATCTGAATTTAACACAGCAAATATAATAGTTTGTGAGAAAATAAAGATGCCTGTATTTTGTTTCTAAGTGAAAAGCCTATAAAAATTTATAGAGGATATTATGTATTTTAAAGTGACTATTATCTAAAAAATTAATATTTTCTGCTTTGCCATAATTGTAATTTGTCAGGAAATTTTACAATACAAGATAGAATTATTGCAAATTGATTACTACTCCTGGAAAAGCAACTCAAAACCACACTACTGATGATAAATTAGCTGCATTATTTTTGCTTACAGAAAGATGGGCATTTACAGAATGATGGTTGAGCAGAACTGACTGTTTGCCCAATCAAAAACTCTGTCTGTCATGCTTTATCTTGCAGTCTTGAATAATGTCCTCATTTTTCAAAACTTTGTTATTACGTGCCTGCTCAAGTCCAGAAATACAATTGTGTCCTCTTTGCCAGTTTGCTACAGATAAAAAGGAAAAATCTACCAATCTAAGTCTAGATAACAGATACATAACTTATGAATCTATTATTTCTCCTGATGGTAAAATAGATCAGAAAGAGGCATCCAGGAAAGGAGGATATTGGACATATGGTAAGTGCTTTAAACAGATAAGCCACAATTTTGTATCATGTGCAACTAAAGCCTCAGAAATATTTTTCAAAGACTCTGTCTAAAGTCATTGAAAAATAAAAGAAAAATGAAAGAAGAATGTTAGTAATTAATAAATGTTTATTGAACATAGCCTGTGCAAAATTCTGAGAATACAAGGAAGAATACACCAGAAACAACTGCGAAATGAACTCATGTGCTGTTACAATTATGAAAACTTCCCCTGTAGCTCTAGTGACATGCAGTCTTTGAAATTACTCCTGGCCTGCCCATATAACACACTTCTTAACTTTCTAAGTGATCAAAGAGAATTTAAATTGAAATGACATATATTATTTATAATTATTAAATCATCCAAAATTAAATATAAAATTGCTCGCTGCTGGAGAGCTTGTAATAAAAATGCAGCAATTATACATTTTACGTGGTGTTATAGATTGGTACAATCCTTTTGAAAGGTTATCCAAAAAAAGCCTTTAATGAACAATACGTTGTTCATATTTTTTTAAACACTAAAGGATTTCTTGCTCCTGGGAATTCATTTGGAAAAAAATAAATTCCTCAGGGAAAAAAAAAACACATAAATTACTATGCCCACTGCAAAAAATTTTAAAAATAAGATTATTGTAAATGCAATAAATAGGAAGACATTAAGAAAGTTATAGAACACCAGTTCAGTGGAATATAACATAATCATAAATATTTTGTTATAAAATAATTTGGCAAATTTCTGGAGATATTTATTGTAGGGACCTCTTCTGGCAATGGTGGGACAGTTTGTAGCAGACTAACACTTTTACTATGACTTATGAAAGTCAAGAAAAAAAACCCACAAAAATCTGTAAGATATTAGAGAATTTCTAAGCTACCAGGATATGAGGGGCCAGATCAAACAAAGAAGGAAAATTCACTGAAGTGTTTCCAACTTTCTGCAATTTTTTTCCTCTCAACGCATTTGCCCATTTTCAGTATGGGTCAAGAGGTCAAGAGGCCAAGAGGCCAAAGAACTGGCCAGAGTAGATGCTGGCAGAGAAGCCACTCAAGTTTCAAGACAACCTCTTCAGTATGGAAAGATAAAAATTTGGTTTGCAGTTACCAAAGCAACCTGGGGTTGAAAGAATAAGATCTTGGAGAGTACAAAGGTGCAAGTAAGCCACCTTGACACTGAACACATGTTTAACCACCAAAACATTTACCATTGCAGTTGTAAAGGGCAAGAAGCTAAGAATTATGTAGAAAGTGACTATAAAAAAGAGGAGAGTTTTTAGCAGTCTTCTGATGCTGAGAAAAGAAATGGAGTTTAGGAGCCACCAAGAAGGAGAGCTCTAAAATACAACCCAGGCTGTCAATTGATAATTCTGGAGGGCTTTCCTCTAGGAAGATGGAGAAAAGAGTTTCAGCCAGACTGCAAGCCAGCTTCAAGTCAGTTCAGGCATGATTAGATCTAGGTGATTTGTTCTTTGTTACTCATCAGAGTAGAGGGTAAATCAACTCTAGAGAGGGATAACTTTATCCCAAGCCTGTGGAAAATATATTTTGACATATCAAGAATTAGGATCAAGAGAAAGGATGTATGGTAAAAACAAATCCAAACTCTTCAGAGGATTATAATAGGATTCAGACTTGCAAACAACATTCACAATGTCCACAGTGTAAGCAACAACAATGAACACAAAAACTCAAAGCAGAAAAACGCAATCAATCTTCAAGAGAAAAGACAAAATGGAGGATACCAAAAGACCCACATGTTAAAATTAGCCTTCAAGGACTTTTAGTAGCTATTATAACTATGCTCATTGATGAAAAATAAATTACTGATTTCTTATTAGAAACTATAGAACCAAAAAGATAACAAAATAACATTTTCAGAGTGCTAAAAGAAAAATAATTCAACCTAGAATTCTACACGCAATGAAAATATTATTTAATACAGATGGCAAATGAAGATATTGTTAAAAAATAATTATTGCTGGCAGATGTATGCTACAAGAAATGCTAAAGAAGTACTTCAGATTGACAGGAAATGATTAGATGGAAATCTGACTCTTTAGGAGGAAATGGCAAATGGCATCAAAATTTGTTAAGTATCTGGGTGATTTAAATGTCTTCTTCAATTTCCTTTGAAATACATGTATTACTTAAAGCAAAATTATGACATTTTCTTTTGTAGTTTATAATATATGTTAATATATTCGATAATTATAGCATAAACAAGGAAGGGTGATCTACATGATTACAGAATTTCTACATCTGTTTTATGAAATACTACAATATTAGCCCTAACTAGACTGTAAAACATTATTAATGTTTATTGAAATACCTTGAAAAACCACCAAAATGGCAATACTAAAAGGCACAACTAAAGTACCAATAGAAAAATTAAACCAGAATTCCAAAAAACGTATTTAAGCAATGCAAAAGGCAGGTCAGGAGAAACAGAGACCAAAAGCACAGAGTGAGGTTAATGTTAATCAGTAAACAAACAATCATCATGTTTAAATTTGATCATGTAATTAATTGTTTAAACTTTAATGTAGTAAACACTCTAAAATTCTAAGATTGTTAGAATGGATTAAAAAAAAGCGAGATCCAACTATTTGTTGTCACAAGTGATGCATTTTAAATATAGACAGAGGGCGGCTGAAAATAGATGGAACAAATACACAATGCAAACAACAAGCAAAAGAAGTCTAGAATCATTATATTAATATGAGATAAAATAGACTTCAAAATAAGCAGTGTTACAAGAGAGAAAAAAAGGACATTTTACAATCATAAAAACGTCAATACATTAGGATGAACTAAAAGTCATGTATCTATATATGTATATATATACATATATACATACATACAAATTGCATTTTTGGGTCTTCATTTCCTTATGAAGATCTGGTGACACATAAAACTTAAGTAAATTTGTATACTTCTTCCTGTTAATCTGTCCTATGTCAGTTTCTTTTTATTAGGCTGGGCTGAAAAACTCAGAGAGGGTAGAGGTAAAATTTTGCTTCTCCTACAATATGGATGAATCTATAGATAATATATCATGTCCATGGATTGGAAGTTTCAATATTATAAAAATGTCAATTGTTTCCAAATTACTCTATATATTTACTGTAATCCCAATCAAAATTGCAGTAAGATTTTATTTTTTATGAAAATGACAAGTAATTCTAAAGTATATACGTATGGAAATGCAAAGAGCAAACAATAGCCAAGACTATCTTCAGGATAACAAACCTTGATGCTTAACATTGTCACTAATCAAAGTTTAATGTATTTAATGTAAGAGCTACAGTCAAAAATAGAGTGCTGTGTTGGTGGAAGGACTGACTAACAGACAAATGAAATAGAGTCCAAAAAAAAACTGACACATATGCTCATAAGATGACACTAGTACAATGGATAAATAATGTTTTTTTAAATTAAAGGGTCCTGGGTCATTTGCATAAAAAATAGCACAGCTTGAACTCTACCTCAAATCGTACACAAAAATTAACTCCCAATATACTATTTATATGAATGCAAAGAATAAACTTGAAGTTTCTAGATGATAGCATGGGAAAATATCTTTATGACTTTGAGATAAGCAAAGAGTTTTTAAACAGAATGCAAAAAGAATGTAACAACATATTGGAGGTCCTTTATATGTTATTTGCTTCTTGTCCTTTGCTGTGTTTAGGATTCTTTCTTTACCCTTGACCTTTGGGAATTTGATAATTAAATGTGTTGAAGTAGTCTTATTTGGGTTAAACCTGCTTGGTGTTCTATCACCTTCTTGTAAATGAGTGTTGATATCTTTCTCTAGATTTCGGAAGCTCTCTGATATTATCTCTTTGAATAAACTTTCTACCCTGATCTCTCTATCTCTTCTTTAAGGCCACTCTTAGATTTGCCCCTTTGATGCTATTTCCTGTATTTTGTAGACATGCTTCTTTCTTTTTTATTCTTTTTTCTTTTGTCTCTTCTGCCTGTGTATTTTCTAATATCCTGTCTTCAGGTACTCATTATTTCTTCTTGATTCATTCTGCTGTTGAGAAACTGATTCATTCTTCAGTTTGTCAACTGAATTTTTTGGCTACAGAATTTCTGCTTGGTTCTTTTAAATTATTTCTTTTTCTTTCTCAAATTTACCTGATAGAATTATGAATTCCTTCTCTTGTGTTATATCGGATTTTCTTGAGCTTCCTCAAAACAACTATTTTGAATTATCTGTCTGAAAGGTCACATATCTCTTACTGTGGAATTGGTTTCTGGTATCTTATTTAGCTCGTTTGGTTAGGTCATGTTTTCCTGAATGGCCCTGATGCTTGTGGATGTTTGTCAATGTTGAGGCAATTAAGAGTTAGGAATTTAGCCGGGCGCGGTGGCTCACGCCTGTAATCCCAACACTTTGGGAGACCGAGGGGGGCGGATCACGAGGTCAGGAGATTAGAACATCCTGGCTAACACGGTGAAACCCCGTCTCTACTAAAAATACACAAAATTAGCCGGGCGCCTTGGCGGGCGCCTGTAGTCCCAGCCACTCGGGATGCTGAGGCAGGAGAATGGCGCGAACCCGGGAGCTGGAGCTTGCAGTGAGCCGAGATCGCGCCACTGCACTCCAGCCTGGGCGACAGAGAGAGACTCCGTCTCAAAAAAAAAAAAAAAAAAAAAAAAGAGCTAGGTATTTATTCTAATTTTTGCAGTCTGGGCTTGTTTCACCTGTCCTTCTTTAGAAAGCTTTCCAAATATTTGAAGGGAATTGAATGTTGTGATCTAACACTTGGGTCACTGCAACTATATCTGCATTTGCGGGCATCCCAAGCCCACTGAAGTTGTGACTCTTGCAGAGTCACAGAAGTTCTTCCTTGGTGGCCTTAGGTAAGAGCCAGCAGAATTCCCTGGATTACCAGGCAGGGTTTCTTGTTCTCTCCTTCCGTTCCCCCAAACAACTGGAGTCTTTCTCTGCATACTGAGCTGCTTGGAGTTGAGAGAAGGGTGATGCAAGCACTCCCACTGCCACCACTGCTGGGACTGTGCTGGGTCACATCTGAAGCCAGCTCAATACTGGGTCTCATCAAAGTCCTGTGGCAATTACTGCCTGGCTATTGTTGATGTTCATTTAAGGCCGAAGGGCTCTTTAGCCAACAGGTGGTGAATCCTGCAAGGATTGTGTCTTTTCCTTCAGGGCAGCAGGTTCCTTTCTGGCTCAGGGTGGATCTAGAAATGTACTGTGGGAGCTATGGCCTAGAATTGGAGACTTTAGGAGTCTGCTTGATGCTTTATTTTACTTTGGCTTAGCTGGTACCCAAGTCGTAAAACAAAGTCCTTTTGACTCTTTCTTCTCCTTTCCTCAAGCAAGTGTCTCTACCAATGGCAACCATAGCTAGGAATGTGCTGGGTCACACCTGAAACCAGCACAGTACTGAGTCTTACCCAAGGCCTGTCTGGACTACTTCCTAGCTACTGCTGATGTTTATTCAAGGTCCAGTGGTTCTTCAGTCAGCAGGTGATGAATCCTGCCAGAACAGGGTCCTTCCCTTCAGGGCAGGACTCTCCCTCTGGCCCAGGGTGGATCTCCAAATGTCCTCTGGGAACTAGGTCCTGGAATGGGTGCTTTAGGAGTCCATTTGGTGCTTTATTTTACTGTGGCTGTGTTGCTATCCAAGTTGCAAGACAAAGTCTTCTTTACTCTTCCCTTTCCTTTGCCCAGGCAAAAGGAGTCTCTGCGAGAGCTATGTGCTGCATTGTCTGGATTTGGGGAAGGAGTGACATAAGCATTCCCTTGGCTACCCCAGCTAGTGTATCACTGGGTCACGAGCACACCAAGTCCACAACACCAGGACTTGCCCCGGAATTGTACTCCTTGTGGCCTGAACTGCCTTTCAAATTTATTTAGTACCCCAGAGCACTTTAGTCTGTGATGGTGGGGATAGCTGGAACTCAAGCTCCAACTACTGGAAGGAACAATTCCTCTCTGTCTGGGGCAGGTCTAAATGTTCTGTCCATGGCTGAATTCTGCCCTGAGTTGCTTTCCACTGCGACAGGGCAGCACTGGATTCCAGTACAAAGTTCTACCATTACTTCGTTCTCCCTCTGCCAAGGGTATGGGGGCAAGAGTTGATGTAGGCAATTCAAGACTGTCTTTCCTACCCTCTTCAGTGCCTCTTTCCTTGATATGATGTTAAAGCCAAGTACTGTGATTGCTCACTTGATTTTTGGCTCTTATTAGGGTGTTTTCTTGTGAGGATAGCTGTTCAATTTTCTGTTCCTGCAGGGAGATGGTTGCTCGAGGATTTTATTTGTATCTTGCTCTACCTCTTGCTCTCCATTTTAATTTACTTAACACTAACAACAAAGGAAAAGACTGATAAAATAGATGACCTTAAAATTAAGGCCTTTATTTCTTCAGAAGACACTCTTAAGAGAGTGAGGAAGCAAACCACACAGAAGGAAAAAAATGTTTGTGATGCATATAAATGAAAAAAGATTTGAAGCCAAAATTAAAAATAAGAACAAAATCAAAAATTAAAAATACTTCTACAAATATTTAAGAAAAAAGACAATAAATCCAATAGAAAAATGAAAAGGATTACACATGCACCCAAACAGCTAAAACTAACATGATCCGTGACACCAAGTGTTGGTGAAGATGTGGAATGCCTGGAACTCACATACACTGCTGGTGGAAATGTAAATTGGTATAACCATTTGTGAAACTGTTTCATAATATGAACTATAGCTGAAAATATGCATATCTTAACTGTGAAATTTCTTCCCTAAGTATATTCCTAACAGAAATGTATTCATATTTGCAGCTAAGCCGTGCACAAAAATATCCAATAAAAGCATGACTTTTAATAGCCCCAAGCTTGAAATAATCCAAATGTCCAAATAATTCAAATGAGAAAATGACTTTTATGTTAATATCATGTAGTATTATTTGGTAATGTTAATAAACAAACTGCTCCTACATGCAAAACATGTTTGAATCTAATATGCATAATGTTGAGCAAAACAAGCCAGACACAAGGGTATCTACTCTGTGATTTCATTTACATACATTTCAAAAATAGACAAAACTAGTTAATGGTGATAGAGGTCACA
Source organism: Pan paniscus (assembly GCF_029289425.2). Classification (NCBI taxonomy): domain Eukaryota; kingdom Metazoa; phylum Chordata; class Mammalia; order Primates; family Hominidae; genus Pan; species Pan paniscus. The sequence goes on from NC_073249.2 coordinate 157,401,230, forward strand.
CTATATAATGGTTAACCTCAGAGTTAAGGATTGGGCATAAGGAGAATTTGATGATGTTTGTTAATTGAATTTTTTTGGGTGGGGGTTGGGGGTGGGGAGAGAGAGTCTTGCTCTGTCGCCCAGGCTGGAGTGCAGTGGTGCAATCTCAGCTCACTACAAACTCCGCCTCCCCCATTTAAACAATTCTCTTGTCTCAGCCTCCCAACGAGCTGGGATTACAAGTGTGCTCCATCACACCTGGCTAATTTTTGTATTTTTAGTAGAGATGGGGTTTCGCCATGTTGGCCAGGCTGGTCTCAAGCTCCTGGTCTCAAGTGATTTGCCTGCCTCGGCTTCCCAAAATGATGGGATTACAGGTGTGAACCACAGTGCCTGACCTGCTAATTAAATATATGGAATAAAAAGATGTGTGTTTTCTACAATATGAACAGTTTATAGGTTAACAGGTATCAAATGCTTTTCTTTACTCTGGTTCTCAAAAATAATCATGAGTATATTTAGTGAACTAAAAGTTTTCATTGATTTTTTGACAATATAGTTTTGTATTATTTGTTCATCTGGCTTCAACCCCTTTAGAATTCTCTCCAGGTCAGTGAGGGCATGCTATGAAACTTCTATGCATGGAATTCTAAGGATTCTAAGAGAAATCTCCCACTTTTTTTTTTTTTTTTTTTTTTCACTGGTTACTCTTCTTTTGGATCTTTCTGATTTCTGTCTCAATGCCTGAGTTTCAGTTTGGAGTCTCTTCTATAATTTCTTTTATATTCTTGATTCTGTCTACATACTTGTAAGACAATCTCTTACATCAACTATCTATCTCTATATCTATGCCTGTATCCACACTTATCTCCATATCTATATTATCAGTCTATCTATATCCTGTAGGCAAAAACTCAGTTAAAAAATCAAGATATAGTAATAGAAAAATCTTTAGAAACCTAGGCAATATTCTTTACCAATTTCTTGGTTTTGTTTCTCTCTGTAATTTAGTTTTATTTATCACCATATATGTAGCTTTAAATATTTCACATATAGGTATTTTAAAGCCTCTGAATTTAATCATTAAAGTTTTGGGAAGGAAGAAATGAACTGAATCTGTTTTTATCCCAATGCCAAATTCCCTCAGAGACAATATGATTGGTGCAGTAGAGTCAAGTATTCGCTTTGCACTAATCAGCTCTGAAAGAAGTAAGTAGTAAGTACCTAGAATAAGGAGTAGGTAATAGAATAAATTTCCTGGAGGCAAAAAGCTGCCTGTATTGGAGGATGCTGTTAAGGAGGTATTTGTCAGGAAAGGGAGAGTAACTGCTGAATTAGACAGACATTCCAGTTATATCCTGTAGCTCTGAACCCTACAGCTTGTGAGTTGTTCCTTGACATTGCTGGACTCGGCTCCATATCCAAGAACTCTTAGCTAAGTATAGTGCCTCTCTGCAGAAAGTTTAAAAAAGGACAAATCAGTGAGCTGCTATATTTATGTAACGCTTATATCATCAGGCATCTGAGGTACTAAGCATTATTAAAAATGAAATGATACAGCTGATAGGATTTTGCCACTAAAAACTAGGTCTCTAGCTTCAATGAGCCTAGCAATTTTTAAAAATTATTATTGATTATCTCCTTCTTTTGTTTTTCTTCTACATGCTCCCTTATTTAAAAAAATCTACTATTCTGCACACCATACCCCTTCCCCCTACCATCTACGTCACTACTTCTTTTTCAGTGCAGATGATTTGCCTCTGATTTCATAGAGACAACTTAGAATATTGAGAATGATCTTCTTTAACTTCCTGTGTCCACATCTGTAAGCATCTATTTATGTACAAATGTCAGTTTCCCTATTCAAAACTATCACATTTCGTATGCTCTCTATGTGATATCCCTTGTATCCACCAGGAAATAGAATTTACACCAATGATTCTTTCCTCTTTCTAACATGCATTTTCATGTTACATCTTCTAGGGTTCATGTTGACCTTATTTTAATAACAAAATTAAAAAGATTCCTCAACATTCTTGACTCTATGCTCATCTGGTTATTAGTTTCTTTTCATCCTGCAATTCTTCAGTGCTAAGGCTTTTCAATGGATAATTTATATTTATGGTTTCTTCTCCTTTGCTTCTGTACTAGTACGGCTATGTAAAATATGGCTCCGAACTTAGTGGCCTATAACATCTAGAATATTTAATCTGCAACTTGAGAAGGGCTCCACAGGGACAGCTTATGTCTATTTTCAATGTATCAGCTAGAGCAGCTGAAAGGTTAGGTATGAAAATCATTCAAAGGCTTGCTCACTTAAGCAGTTGGTGCTGGGATTACAACTGAAATGATAGCTAAGTCTGTTGGCCAGAATATCTATACATGTACTCTCCATGTGGTCTGAACTTTCTTAAAACGTGGATAGTGGGTTTCAAGAATGAGAGAGGGGTGTCAGGGAATACGGGAGGAGATGCACAAAACATTTATTTCCTTTTATGATCTAGACTTGGAAGTCACACAGCATCATTTTTGCTGCGTTCTGTTCATTAAGGCAGTCACAAAGCCCTACCTAGGTTCAAGGAAATAGGAAACAGCCTCCACCTAATGATGGTGTGTAGCAAGGTTCTGAGAGATTTGGGATCAGCAATATTTCTGTGTCCACTTTTGGAAAAAGACAATCTACCAGAACTTTTCATTTTACTTCAACCTTTGGCTATCTGATTACAGTCTTTCCACTGCAATGAAACTCGTCTATAAACATCCCAAATGACTCAATTGCCAAATCATATGATATTTATTTTGTCCTAAGGTTATTTTACTTATACCTGCAATGTTTGTCATGGTTTACCACTTGCTTTTCTTGATACATTTCCACTTTTGTTTCATTGGCATTAGTATCTCCTTATTTCCCTTGTACTACCTAGCTCTGCCTTCCCAGTCTCCATTTTAAGTACGATTTCTTCTACCTATATTTTATATTTTGATGTTTCTTTATGTTCAATTCCAGATCTCTTCTCATTAATCTATCTAGTCTGTATAAGCAATCACATACAGTCTCATAACTTAATCTACCTATTATGTGTAGGTGACTCATGAATGTTCTGAACTCCAAATTAAAACCAATGTAACAAATTGCATAATAAATACCTGTGATTTTTATGTTCCAGAGATAACTCAAACTCTACTTCTTCAAAATTAACCTTCTTCCATTCACTTAGCCCTCCTTACATCCTACCCACACTCCCAACATTCCCTTACTGGGGTCTACTATTGTATTTGTATATTGTATTTGATAAAAGTCATCCCTTGGGAAGTTGGGTGTCATTCTTGATTCACTCCTTTCCCACATTGCAGCATATATTAGTAACTATGTTCCATTACTTCTAGCTTCTCATAATCTCATACGTTTTGCTCTGTTTTTTCTGTGGTTGACTTAGTTCAAGCAATTATCATTTCTCTCATGGACCATTTGAATAGTCTTGTAACTGTTTTCCTTATTGTGCCCCCCAGTGCATCCCTCATATAGCAAGCAGAATGATCATTTAGAATGCAAAATGCAACATAGTAGTCTTCTGGGTAAAATTCTTTAGTGATTGTTCATTGTCTACCACAGTATGAAATCTGAAATCCTTACATGGAATAACAGATTTTCAAGCTGTGGGTATGACCCCTCCAGTTCGAATACGATTTTTCATCTAGCCAAAGAAGTAATACTGGCTACCATTTACAATGCATGATGTGTAGATTACATTCATTATCTCATCAAAGCTTTATTATAATAACATTCTTTTATATTGGAAATTAATACATAAATAATTTAAACATATATTTTATAATTAATTTATTGTTATATTTACTACAATTTTACATAAGAAAAAATTGAGATTAAGAAAAGTAAAGTTGATGGCTCATAGTCATGAAACCAGTTAGTGGCATAGCTGGGTGGGATTCAAAAACAAGCTAGCCTACTGCTAGAACCCAGGATTCTAACCTACACATTATGGCCACCATGAACTACTTGTTCTCTGAATGTGCTAAGAATTTTAATCCAGGCATTATTTATATCTAGGTTACAAGAGAGAACTGAACCACATTTTTTTTTTAGTTTCCACACCTTGTATTCAAAGGAAATTTGTCACCCAATATTTTATCATATTTTAGACAGTAGATCTAAATCCTACAAGTGAGAAGTGAAAGTAGAAGGGCTTCTTTGCATTTTCACAATATTTAATGTTGGAAACTTTGAATATAAACTGAATTTTTCCCTGACAATTAGTTGATGTTTTTCCAACCTTTACAATGACATAAACAGTACTTGATGCATTGCAAAGATTTTTTTCTTAAATAACTAAATGAAGGCAAGAAAGTTTTTAAGATGACAATTACAAAGTCATGAAATTTATTTATTTTTCTCCTGGGGGAGACAGACTCACAGCAAGCTTTTTGTACAGAGAAAAATAAACAATGCATTCTTTGTTGAAACTGAAGGTTGTTCAGTGAATTGAAAATATGCACATAACTAGGGTATGCATATTTATGCTGTTTGGAGGGTGCTCCATGTCATTTTATTAAGGAAACCAGATATAAATGGATACTGCTATGGTTTGGATATGATTTGTTTGTTTCCCCTGAAACTCATGTTGAAATTTCATCCCCAAGCGTGGTTGTATTGGGAGGTGGAGCCTAGTCGGAGTTTTTTAGGTCATGGAGGGATCCCTTATGAGTACATTAACACCCTCCTGCTGGGGTGAGTGAGTTCTTGCTCACCCATGGGAATGGATTAGTTCTTGAGAAAGTAGGTTATTAAAAAGTGTCTCGCTTCTTCGGTTTTACTCTCTTGCATCCTGTCTTGCCATGTGATGTCTTCACACCTGTCCGCTTCATCTTTGAGATTCTCCATCATGTGATAATGCAGCACAAAAGCTCTTGCCAGAAGTCAGGCCTATGCCCTTGAACTTCCCAGCCTGCAAAATTGTGAGTGAAATAAACCTCTTTTCTTTATAAATTACCTGTCTCATGTACTCTTTTGTAATAACACAAAACAGGCTAAGGTCAGAGATAATAAGAAATCTTTGTGAGTTTTCTCTTGACCATTCCTATAATTGCAACAGTGGTTCAAATACCTATGCTCAATTCAGAGGTGGACATGTACCTGTATTGGAAATACTGAAATATTTAAATGTTCATCTTCTGTTTGTCCTATTTAACACATACTAAAGTAACTTCCTTATGCTTTGTTCTTGATAAGATATATAAATCCATAATCAGCCTTTGCAGTAAAAATGAGTAGTAATAAAAAATCCCACTAAAGCTTGATCTGAGTTATGTCTTACTTTTCTAGCTCAGCACTGGAGCACCTTCCTTTGTTCAATAATCTCTTACATACCTACTCTGCTGCTAACAGTTCTTTCTCTAGCTTTGGTGATAAAAGTATCTGTAGTTTATGTTCAAAATTTTTAGCCTATTTTAAAGGAGATAAATCATTTTTATTGTGAACATAGACAAAGTGAGTTAGCCTCACTGAACTTCAGTTTGTTTTACAGTAACACGGAATAATAATAGCAATCTCGTAAGTTTGGGTGAGTATCCATGGTCTTCTTGGTGTATAACAGAAAAATTGTGAATATCCACCTGTAAGTTATGATTATTGTCCCCAACAATTCTATATTTTAAAAAGGTTCTTATTTAATAGCTATTTTCTATGTTAAAAACTGAAAACATTTGGAATTTTTTTAATTATGAAACTTTAAATTTAGTAGCAAGAAGACATCTCTCATTATTTTCTCATCTGTAAAATGGGGATAACAATATCCCATGCACAGGATTGTTGTAGGGATTTATTGAAAAATGACATACGAACCCCTAAGAAGAGCACACAGCACATGGTAAGCACTGAGTAAACATACTATTATTATTAACATTGTGTAACCAAGGCCTACAAGCAAGCATTTGGAGGCAACAGGGACCAATACAGGAAATAATTTGATGTTCTTATTACAGGAGGTTGGCTGGTTTTCTCCAGTGAATATGCCCCAAGGTATTGGGTATGAACATGCACTAAAGATTTGGCTAGCATATATAAAGAAGTATTTCCTTTTTTCCATTCATTCTATTCACTCCAGAAATATATTTTTAAACATTTCCCAAATATGGTGTCGATGGGTGTTAGTCCAGTGAACTTGACTTTTTAAGAAAAATGGAATTTCCCAATTAGAAGAAAACAATTCATCAAGTAGGAGACTTGAAAAGAAAAAAACCTTCAAGGATTATTTATTTATAAACTTAAATGCTATTTCTTAGGTGCCATACACTGTGCCTGAATCATATTAAATAATTTAGTGATCATAATACATGATGGTGCTAATCTCTGTATCTATTTTACATACAGGAAAATTAAGGCCTGCAAAGATTGAGTGAAAATTTCAGTGTCCCACTGCTCATATGCCTGAAGTTGATTCGAATACAAGCAATCTGGATCCAGAGCCCTTGCTGTTAAGCATGACATAGACTTTTTCCAGAAACTTTTGATGTTTTCTCCTACATAGCTCCTTTCTGCATTCTGGTCAATGTTTCACTTTTTAGTCAGTTGCCTTACAAGACTCATGCCATGGACACAATCTCCACTTGAGGACATTAACTTTACTCTTTTATCATCACTTGGCCAGGAAAGTGTACTTAGGAAAAAGCATCTAGGCTTGAGAATAAAAATTTTGATATTGCTCTTTTTGCATTGTCACAATTCATTTTTTTTGTGTGTATTTCACAAAGGAGGATCTGTGGTTAAATAAATTTGGGAAAAGCTAGGCTAAACAAACTGAAATAGAATTTTTAAATCAGATGATCTTGCAAAAATTTTAATGTACTATATATAGGGATTCTTCACAGATGGAAATTTCACAAAATTATTTTAATTATTTTTGAGACAGGGTCTCACCGTGTCACCTAGGCTGGAATGCAGTGGTATAATCATAACTCACTGTAGCCTCAAACTTCTGGACTCAAGCAATTCTCTTACCTTAGCTTCCCGAGTAGTTGAGACTACAGCCATGCACTACCAAGCCCAGAAAATTTTCAAAACATTTTTTTTCTTTTTTTTTTTTTGGAGAGGCAGGGTCTCACTATGTTTCCCAGGCTGGTCGCAAACTCCTGGCCTCAACTGATCCTCCTGCCTTGGCCTCCCAAAGTGCTGGGCTAACAGGCATGAGCCACTGTGCCCAGCCCCACAAAATTGTTTTTATAACTCTTCTTATTAAAAAAATCTTACACAACTAATGCTTTGACAAAAGAAGATTTTGGAAATGCTTTGTGACTTACTTTATCTCAGGGCCATATTTTCTTATTTTTATAAAGAAGAGGTTATTTCATGATTTCACCTATATAAAATTTTTGTAAGTATGATAAATAAAAACTAAAATAGCTTGTATTGACATTCATTTTAATTCATTACTATGTTTTGACCCATAATATGATCAAATATCTGATTTTTTTTTCCCTTAGGAAGCTGAAAGTTCAGTTAGAAAACCAGGCTGAAATCCATATTTAAACTAGCATAGCACATCCTCCTGCAAATTTGTGTCTTATCTCTTAACGGCGGGAAATCTCTATTACTTATCTTTGTACTCCCTGTGGCTAGCAGAGTTTCTTGAACAAAATAGGTCTGGATGAAATGAAACTAACATTGCAAGCTTTTTCAGAGAATTTTCAAGTGGAAATGTTCACTGAGTGTGTCATCAATTTTTTTTCCAGAAACATTGCAATGCTTTTGTAATATAAGCTATACATTTCTTAAAACTAATGAAAGCTTGATTGGTGACCAAACACAGAAAAAAAAATTTATTGGTAAGCAGAAAATGACTTTTGAAGATCTAAACCAAAGTATTTAAAATAAAGTGTTTTGGCCAGGCGTGGTGGCTCACGCCTGTAATCCCAGCACTTTGGGAGGCCGAGGTGGGTGGATCACCTGAGGTCAGGAATTTGAGACCAGCCTGACCAACATGGTGAAACCCCATCTCTACTAAAAATACAAAAATTAACTGGGTGTGGTGGTGCATGCCTGTAACCCAGCTACTCAGGAGGCTGAGGCAGGAGAATTGCTTGAACCTGGGAGGCAGAGGTTGCAGTTAACCGAGATTGTGCCACTACACTGCAGCCTGGGTGACAGAGTGAGACTCCATCTCAATAAATAAATAAATAAATAAATAAATAAATAAAATGTTTTGCCAGCACAAGACAAAGATGACTTCTGTCACCATTCCTAATCAACATAGTATTGAGACTTCTGGCCAGGGAAATCAGGCAAGAGAAAGAAACAAAGGGCATTCAAATAGGAAGAGAGGAAGTCAAATTGTCTTTTTTTGTAGATGACATGATCCTATATTTAGAAAACCCCATCCTCTCATCCCAAATGCTTTTTAAGCTGATAAGCAACTTCAGCAAAGTCTCGGGATACAAAATCATTGTGGATAAGTCACAAGCATTCTTGTACACCAACAACAGGCAAGCAGAGAGTCAAATCATGAGTCAACTCCCATTCACAATTGCTACAAAGAGAATAATAAAATACCCAGGAATACAGCTAACAAGGGAAGTGAAGGACCTCTTCAAGAAGAACTACAAACCACTGCTCAAAGAAATCAGAGAGGACACAAACAAATGGAAAAATATTTCATGCTAATGGATAGGAAGAATCAATATGAAAATGGCCATACTGCCCAAAGTAATTTATAGATTCAATGCTATAGCCATTAAAACTACCATTGACATTCTTCAAAGAATTAGAAAAAAATTATTTTAAAATTCATATGGAACCAAAAAAGAGCTTATATAGCCAAAACAATCCTATGCAAAAAGAACAAAGCTGGAGGCATCATGCTACCAGACTTCAAGCTATACTACAAGGCTACAATAACCAAAACAGTATGGTACTGGTACAAAGACAGACACATAGGCCAATGGATATAGAAAACTCAGAAATAAGACCACACATCTACAACCATTTGATCTTTGACAAATCTGACAAACACAAGCAATGGGGAAAGGATTCCCTATTTAATAAATGGTGCTGAGAGAACTTGATAGCCATATGCAGAACACTGAAACTGGCCCCCTTCCTTATACTTTATAAAAAAATTAAATCAAGATGAATTAAAGACTTAAATGGAAAATTCAAAACTATAAAACCCCTAGAATAAAATCTAGGCAATACTATTCAGGACATATGCATGGGCAAAGACTTCATGACTAAATCACCAAAAACAATTGCAACAAAAGCCAAAATTGACAAACGGGATAGAATTTAACTTCTGCACAGCAAAAACAACTATCATCAGAACAAACAGGCAACCTACAGAATGGGAGAAAATTTTTGCAATCTATCCATCTGATGAAGATTTAATACACAAAATCTATAAGAAACTTAAACAAATTTACCAGAAACAAACGATCCCATTAAAAAGTGGGCAAAGGACATGAACAGACACTTGTTAAGATAAGACATTTATGCAGTTAAAAAATATGAAAAAAAGCTCAACATCACTGATCATTAGAGAAATGCAAATCAAAACAGCAATGAGACACCATCTTGTGTCAGTCAGAATGGCAATTATTAAAAAGTCAAGAAACAACAGATGCTGGTGAGGTTGTGGAGAAATAGGAATGCTTTTACACTGTTGGTGGAAATGCAGATGTAAATTCCAACCATTGTGGAAGATGGTGTGGTGATTCCATAAAGATTTAAAACCAGAACTACCATTTGACCCAGTAATCCCTGGGCATATACTCAAAGGAATATAAATCATTGTATGTTAATTGCAGCGTATGTTCATTGCAGCACTATTCACAGTAGCAAAAACATAGAATCAACCCAAATGCACATCAATGATGACTGGGTAAAGAAAATGTGGTACATATTTACCATGGAATACTATGCAGCCATAAAAAGGAACAAGATCATGTCCTTTGCAGGGACATGGATGAAGCAGGAAGCCTTTATCCTCAGCAAACTAACACAAGAACAGACAACCAAACACTGCATGTTCTCACTTAGAAGTGACAACTGAACAATGAGAACACATGGACACAGCAGGGGAACAACACACACTGGGAACTGTTGGTGGGTAGGGTTGGGGAAGAGAGAGCATTAGGCAAAATAGATAATGCATGCTGGACTTAATACCTAAGTGATGGGTTGATAGGTGCAGCCACCCACCATGGCACATGTTTACCTATATAACAAACCTTCACATGTACCCCAGAATTTAAAATAAAAATTAAATATAAAATGAAGTGTTTTGGGTTTGTCATTTTCCTGTTTTCCTAAACTTACAAAATAATTTCTATTAAATGTGATTTTTAATAAAAATCAAACAATTCTCTAATTGTATTGTGATAATTTTTTCAACTGAAATCTCTCTTGAAATCCAGGAACTTCAGTCTGTAGTGTTCAATGCTTTGTATTGAATTTTGACAAAAAACATCAAAGATTTGTTTAACAAGCCATGTTGAGTTCCTACTGCCTAATTATCTACTCTTCCTTTCATCAAAGTTCAACATTTCATAGGTCCTAAAGTTAGCAGTCAATATTCTGACACCCCATCTTGTTAACGCAGACCATCATACACATAATGGTCTTTAGTAGAACATAGAAAAACAAGAAGATTGATTTTATTTATATTTATCCCATTGCATAATTAACAGTATTGTTACTAAAAATATGGAGATCCTTTGAGATCTGAGTTCATTATCCCTGAAGCCATATGGATCAATGTCCAATGTTTGAAAACTGAGATATTTGGAATAGCTCCACTTCTATAAGTTATTATGTAAACATGACTGTTCAAGTATTGGGCCATAGGAGAGAGTAGGCATCAAAATTATTATATAGCAGTGGTCCCAGGGTGAATTAACCTAGGCAGACAGTATTGCTTATGAAAAATGTTGCTTATTTATACTCAGGAGGTGCAGATAGGGGGTTAAAATATAGGAAGAAAATACCTTCCTCCAGACTGAAATTTGTAGTCTGCCTCTGTTGCCTGTTAACACTCAGGTCCAGGCAATTCTATTTTAATAACCTTTCTCACCATACTGACTTGTTATGTTATATTTAGATATGACTTATACAAATACAATTTTTCCACAATGGTGGAATATAAAATTCCTTGGAAATATTACCTTTTGTTATATGTAATTTTCTCCTTTGTATCATCTGTAATTTTTTTCCCTGTTTTGCCCATAGTCATGTACCTACACCACTGCTTAAAGATTTTTTTTCCTCCACAAATATTTTTTCGATATGAAATTCTCTGGCTTTAAAACATTAAGTGATGATGACATATATCCAGAAATTAAATGTCTAGCTGTGACCTATGTGTGACTTTACAAGGTCTATAAATATTTTAAATTCTTGGTATATTCTTCTTTGTTTTAATAGCAATTGTTACATTTCAAAAACAATTATTTGTTCTAGGTTTATATTACGAATGCCTAAGGACAAAAGTAAATGTCTTCCAAATGTGACCCACTCCCTTAATAAAGATGATATTTATTTCATATTACTTTAGTATAATCTTTCCAAAAATACATTACATATACTTTTCCATAAAAAGATATTAGAAGATATCAGAATGGAGTGAAAAGACCAGTAATAAACATGTAGTGGTTTATAATAACGACTTTAATTAGAAACTGTAATTCTAGAATTAGGCCCTATAAAAAGATAGACATGCAGAAAAACTCCTGTCAGAGTGAACTTTACTTTTCTTTAGATATAGAATATATATATGTGTGTGTGTGTATATATATATATGTGTGTGTATATATGTGTGTATATGTGTGTGTATATATATATGTGTGTGTGTGTGTATATATATATATTTTTTTTGAGATGGAGTCTCACTCTTACCAGGGATGGAGTGCAGTGGCACAATCTCAGCTCACTGCAACCTCCGTCTCCCGGGTTCAAGCGATTCTCTTGCCTCAGCCTCCTGAGTAGCTGAGATTACAGGAACCCACCACTACACTAATTTTTTGCATTTTTGGTAGAGATGGGGTTTCACCATGTTGGCCAGGCTGGTCTCAAACTCTTGACCTCGTGATTCACCCACCTCGGCCTCCCAAAGTGCTGGGATTACAGGAGTGAGCCACCATGCCCAGCCTAGAATCTATATTTCATTTAGAAAATACTTCAAAAATTATAAAAATAAAACAACAAAAATTGAAACGGTATGCACTGTAAATATATATTTGTAAATTTTATAAAACTTCTGTTGCTTAATCAAGAATTAACAGGAAGCAAGAGCAAATGATGAAGAAATTTTGTGATAGAAATAAATCTATGTGTGATCCAGATATTGAAGATGTGAAACAGGACATTACAGCATTTTGCTGTGTTCACAGAAACGGAGAAAATGTGGAGACAAAAGGCCTACGTAAAAAAAAAATGAAAATACTGTATATGAGAAATTAATAACGGAAAATAAAAAACTTTGTATATTTATTTGAGCAACTAATTAGACCTTATAGGAGAGAATAATAGTAAATTAGAAGACAGGTCAATAAAAAGTCTGCAAGTTGATGCACAGACAAAAATAAAATTACATGAGTGAAAAGGGCATGAAAAGATTTAATATAAATATAATTGGAGTCACAGTAGGAAGATGAAAAGGAACTGGGGGAAAGGCAATAGTTGAAAAAATAGTGGTTGAGAATTTGCCAAAACTAATGAACCATGTCAAGTCAATGTGATTCAAGAATTTCTGAGAATTGTAAGAAAAAGTGTGAGGAAAACCATTTCTAGGCACATAATGGTAAAATCTGCTTAAAAACACAAAGGAAATCTACAACTTTTTCTGCAAGAACAAACAGAAAAGATGTCTTATTTTCAAAGGAACATCAATGGGAATGACAGTTGACTCATCAATAGAAATGGTAAAACCAAAAACAAGAAATGGCACCATTAAAGTGCTGAAGAGAAGTAACTGCCAACCTTAGATTCTACACAAAGCAAAATTATTAATTATTAAGTAATGTAAAATTAAGTCACTTTAGACAAAGATTTAAATAATTTATTGTCAGCAGACATGCACTATAAAAACACTAAAGAGTACTCTTTAGACAAAAAGAAAATGCTCTCAGATGGAATCACAGAAATGCAGAAAGGAAAAAAGCATCGGAAATGCTAAATTATGGAAACACAAATTTTGAGTATATTAGTCAGGAGACAGAAACCAAACCAGTTATTAGAACAAAGAAAATGTGATGTGAAGAATTGTACATTTCAAAGATAACTAACTACTAAAAAGGACAGTAAAGACTTAGAGGGGTCCATTAGTAGTATGTGCATACAAAACAAACATAAAACAGCTGATATTTCTAGGTTGAGAGAATACAGAAAATAAAATTAAAAAACTGAGAACTCAAGAGACAGCTTCCCCACCCCGAAGCTGAGATGCAGACTTCTTTAAAGAGAGCATGGGTACCACAGCAAATGCTGCCTAACAGCTGTGAAGCAAGATGCCAGAGGTAATAGGGCAGGAATGATCTTTAGAAATGTCCTGCCAGTGCTGGGATGTGTGGGCAGGCTAGAGTTGACATATGGAAAAAACCCTCCAAGCGGGAAGGTGGTTGCCTGAGGGTGTGGCCAGAGCTGCCAGGCAAGCACTGCGGTGGACCTTCTCAGAACCTGCCGTAAGGTGGGGAGAAATGGGTTCAGCCATGGCTGCCAAAACAGAGAAAATGGTGCACTTGGAAATGGCCATTGGGTGAGGAGAGCAAGCCCTGAAGGTTTGGTTGAAACTGGTCTGTGAGCTTTGCAGGGTATGCTAACTAAAAACATGGAATACCCCAGCCAGAAAGAGTGTCTCCTTGCTGTTATTGTCATCTATTGTCATCACAGTGTCCTCTATTGACAAAGTCTAGCATTACTCCAGATGGCAAGGGGAACATTCAGAGGGTGCCATTGAATTTGAGAAAAGCAGGCAAACAGGGTTGGGTTTGGGGCTGAGAAACAATCAGTTCATAATTGGTTTACTAATTATCTGTCTTGAGTAGTTTCATAGTATGTATGACTGCAATGCATGGTAAAAATAGGGTAGAAGTTGGATGTGAAGTAAAAAGTGTTTTGTTCTAAAAACGTTACAAAATGGAAAATTAAGGTACATTCTACCTTAAATTAGTACATTTATTGTACTAATTTAATATTTATTGTTACCTCTAAGGAAACAATTAGGACAGTAAAAGAGAGTGTAACTAACAAGCTTAATAGGGAAACAAATACTGAAACATGCTTGATCCAACAAATAGAAGATAAGACAGTAATAGGAAAAAAAAGAAGAGATGGAACAAAGAACAAAAAATAATATGATAAATTAAAATCAAAATAAAAGTATTTTTATTATGCATATAAACTAAACATCCAATTAAAAAGAAAGATTTTAATATTAGAGTGAAAAACATAAAGACAGATAAACATTGAAAGTAAAATGATGAAAAAAGATACACTATAAAATCCATGATTAAGAGAAAGCCAGAGAGCTATATTAATAGAAGACAGCTTAGACTTCAATGTAAGAAGATATTACCAGGGACAAAAGATACTTTTCACAATAATAAAAGTGTTAATTCAATAGAAACATACTATTCATAATCTGTATGCAATTAATTACATGGATCCAAAATATCCATAGCAAAAACTGGCAGAATTATAGGAGAAACAGGAAAACCTATAATTACAGCCAGAGATTTGATCATACCTCTGTCAGTAACTGAGAGGAAAAAAACAGACCAAAAAGTTAGTGAGTGGTAGACACCATAATTTACAAAATGTTCTAATTCACATGTTTAAAACACAGCATCAATGAGTGAAGAAAACACATTGTATTCAAATACGCATGGTACTAGTCCATTCTCACACTACTATAAAGATACTACCTGAGACTGGATAGTTTATAAACAAAAGAGGTTTTAATTGACTCACAGTTCTGCATGGCTGGGGAGGCCTCAGGAAACTTACAAACATGGTGGAAGGCAAAAGGAAGCAAGCACCTTCTTCACAGGTGACAGGAGAGAGAAAGAGCACAGAGAAAATGCCAAGTACTTATCAAACAAATCTCGTGAAAGCTCACTCACTATCAGGAGAACAGCTGAGGAAAACTGCCCCCAATCCAATCACCCCCAACCAGGTCCCTCCCTCAACACCTGTGGATTACAATTCTAGATGAGATTTGGGTGGGGACACAGAGCCAAACCATATTACACATGGAACATTTGCCAAAAGTGATAGATTACTATGCCATAAAGCAAATCTCACAATAATTCTGAGAATTTGCTGACTACAGAGAACTTAAGCTAGTATGGAATAATAAAAAAGATAGCTAGAAAATCCACAAATGATTTGAAGTTAAGCTACACACTTGTAAGTAACTTATGGGTTATTTAAAAATAAAAATTTGAAAATATTCAGAATAAATTATTTGAATTTGACTTATCAAAACATGAAGAACAGCTAGAGATATATGTTTAGATATAAACCCATAAATTAGAAAATAAGAAAGCTGAAAATCAATGATTATAATCACCTGTCTCAAAAAGCAACAAAAAGAACAGAAAATATCACAAAATGTGTCATAAAGCAAATAATGCAATATAGTAGACTTCAATGAAATAAAAACATACATACAACAAAGGTGGCCCAAAAAGTTGATTGTTTGTAAAAACAAATAAAATGCTGACTTCTTAGCAAAACTGACCAAGACAAAAGAGAGAATGAACAATCTCTTTTTGAATCGAAGACCTAAATAAATGACAGAATATTGAATATCCATAGATTAGTAAATTCAGTATTGTAAAGATGTTATTTCCTCCCAAGAAGAAATAGGTTTATTTATAAAAAATATTTATATTTGTAAAATATTTGCCTATATCAAATGTTTTAAGGCTACAAAAATTTAGATTCAATACAATCCCAATTAAAAGCCCAAGACATTTTTTGAGGTGGGGTGTTAAAAACTGACAAGCCAATTTCAAAATGTTTATGGAAACCTAAAAGCCCAAGAATAGTGAAGACAATGTTTTAAAGAACAAAGTTGAGCTAGGATTTATACTATCAGGTATACAAACTTAGTACAGAGTTAGTACATTTAAAACAGTATAGTACTGTGCAAGGAGTGATAAATAGACTGATGAAACAGAAAGCTCAGAAACAAACCCACTTACATATGGTCACTTTACAACAAGTTGACACTGCAATGCAGTGAAGAAAATATGATGGTGTTTTAAATACCTGATGCTAGATTGATTGATATAATTAAAGGAGAAAAAAGAACCTTAACTTCTAATTCACATATATAAAGATATGATTTTTACACCCAACTGTGAAATGTAACACAGTAAATCTTCTAGAAGATACCACTAAAAAAATGTTGTGGCCTTGAGATAAGCAAATATTTTAAAAATACGAAAAAAAATTCATCACAAAGGAAAAGATAGAAAATTGGACTTCATTAACATTTTTAAAAATCTGTTCATCAAAATCTCCATTAGCAGAATGAACACTCCAGCCACATAATAAATAGGAATATTTGAAATACAGATAGGTTATAAAGAACTAAAATCCATGGTATGCACAAAATTTGTATTGTCATAAAAAAGACAGTAGATACTATAGAAATATTAGTGAAAGATTTAAACAAAATGAATATATCCTATTGACTATAAGCATATTGAAAGGTGTTCAACCTCACTAATCGTAAGGAAAATACAAATTATAGCCTCAGTCAGAGGCCATTTCATACTCAAACTGCAAAATTTTAAAAATTGATAATACCAACTGTTGATGAAGGTGTGGAGCAACTGCAACTCTATCATACTTTGCTAGTACAGGTGTAAATTACATCAACTACTTTAGAAAAGTGTTTTGTAGTATCTACTAAAGCCAAAGATATGCATTTCATAGTCCTGCAATTCCAAACAAAGTATAAACCTAACAAAAATGAGAACAAAAGACGTATAAGAATGTTCACAGCAGCATTAGCACATTAGTTCGAAACTAGAAATAAATGTTATCAACACTTAATGGTAGAATAAATATCAACGAAAGAATGAATGAAAATATTTTATATTGATGCAGTGCAGAAATAAAAATGAAAAAATTGCTGCTGTAGGCAACAACATGAAGGAATCACAATAAAATATTGAGAGAAGGAAGTCAGACACAGAAGAGTACATGTAATCTCACTGTATGCATGTAAATTACAAACAGACAAAAATTAATTTATCATGTGTCTTAGTCTGTTTGCTGCTGCTATAACAGAATACCACAGACTAGGTAATTTATAAACAATAGAAGTTTATTCGGCTCAACTGGGAATTCCAAGAGCATGGTGCCAACATCTGGCAATGCATTTTGTGCTATGTCATCCCACGGAGGAAGGCAGCAGGGGAAGTGAACATGAGACAGGAAGAGGATGAAGTTCAAAAATCATTCTTTTTATCAAGAACTTACTCTTATGATAACTAACCCATTCCCACAACAACAGCATTAACCCATTCATGAGGGCAGAGCTTATGACCTAATCATCTCTTAAAAGTCTGACATCTGTTTCACTGTTTCAATGGCACTTAAATTTCAACATTAATTTTGGAAGTGACATTCAAATGATAGCATTCCTTCCATGGCCCCCCAAAACCCATGTCCTTCTCACATAGAAAAGACTCTCATTCTATACCAGTAGCCCCAGTGTCAACTAGTTCCAGCATCAACTCAAAAGTCCAAAATCCAGAGTCTCATCTGAATCAGACATAAATGAGACTGAAGGATCAATTAATCCTGAGGCAAACTACTCTCCAGCTGTGAGACTGTGAAATTAACAATTTAAGTGCTTCCAAATCTAGTCGTGAAACAGGTGCAGGACAGACAACTCCATTCCAAAAGGGAGAAATAAGCAAGAAGAAAGGGTAATTGATTCCAACAAAGTCCAAAACTCCACAGGGAACACCACTACCTTAACACTCCAGAATAATTTCCTTTGACCTCATGTCCTACATCCTGGGCACACCGTTACTGCTGTTGGGCCTCCAAGACCTCAGGCAGTCATGTCCCTATGGCTTTTCTGGGCTCAGCCCATGTTTCAGCTCTCTCCATTGGAGTCTAGTGCCTGCAGCTCTCTCAGGTTGGCATTGCACACTTGTTGCTCTACAGTTCTGAGGTCTTAGTGATGGCCCCACTCCCACAGCTCTATTAGGAATTGCTTTAGTGGAAACTCTCTGTGGTGACTCCTACCTCACATTTCCACTCAGCATTGCCCTAGTAGGGTAGGAGGTCTCTGCAGTGGCTCCATCTCTGTAAGAAGACTCTCTGGGCCCCTAGGCTGTCCACAGCATCCTTTGAAATATAGGGTGAAAGTAGCCATGCCTGCACAGGTCTTGCATTCTGCATTACTGCAGAATTAGCACCACATGGACACCACCAATATTTATAGCTTGTAACCTCCAGAGTAGTGGGTTGAAGTATACCTGGGCCTGCTTGAGCCATGGCTGGGGGTGCCTAAGGGGCATGGTGCTGGAATGCAGGAAGAAGAATCCTGAGGCAGCCTTGGGTAGTGAGTCCACAGAGGGTGCCCCAAGCCCATTCTCCCAAAACATTCTGCCCTCCTAGAGCTCTGGACCTGTGATGGGAGAGACGGCCTCCAAGATCTAAATGCCTTTGGAGTCTTTCTCCCATGGTTCTGATGAACAGCGCCTAGCTCCCTTCTATCCATATGATTCTCTTTAGCAAACAATTACTTGGCCATACTCTTAGTATTTTCTCTCAAACATGCCTTTTTACTTTTCGCGTGTCCAGAATGCAGATTTTCCAAATCTTTTTATTCTGCTTCTCTTTCAATTATAAGTTTCATCACTAAGTCACTTATTTTCTCTCACATTTCATTGCATGTGTTCACAAGTAGCCACACAGTAGCCAGAGTGCTTTGCTCCTTAGATATTTCTTCCACCAGATATCCTAGTTCATTACTCTTAAGTTCTGCATTTCATGAAGTCCAAAGACATGGACACAATTCTGCCAAGTTCTTTGCAACTGTATGACAAGAATACCTTTACTCCAATTTCCAGTATCTTCTTCCTCATTCCCAACTGAGACCACATTGGAATGGTTTCTCTGTCAATATTTCTACCAACATTCTGGTCATGACCACTTAACTAACCTCTAAGAAGTTTCAGACTCTTCCTACAGTTCTTCTCTTCTTGTAAGCCCTCACCAGAATTGCCCTTAAAGCTCCACTCACCAGAAATCTAGCCTATTTCTAGCTTGCTCCTCCAAATTCTCCCAGCCTCTATCCACTTTCCAGTTCCAAAGCCACTTCCACATTTTCAGGTTTACCTTTTGTTTTGTTTTCTTAATGGCAACAATCTTATTCTCAGTACCGATTTTCTGTTTTTAGTCCATTTTCAGCTGCTGTAAGAGAATATCAAAGACTAACTGATGTATAAACAATACAGGTTTATTTGGCTCACAGTTATGGAGGCTGAGGGGTTCAAGAGCTTGGCACCTAATTCTGGCAAAGGCCTTCATGCTGCATCATTCCATGGTGGAAAGCAGAAGGGCAAGCAAGTACATGAGTCAGAGAGGATGAAGGCCAGACTTCTTCCTTTTATCATGAAATTACTCTCAAGAAAACTAACCTACCCCTGCAATAACAGCATAAATCCATTCATGAGGACAGAGCCTTTATGACCTAATCATCTCTTAAAGGTCCCATCTCTCAACACTATTACAATGGCAATTAAATTTCAGCATGAATTTTGGAGGGGACATTCAAGCCATAGCATGATGATAGAAGTAAAAATATCATTTCCTTGAGACGTTTAATGACTGAATGGAGGCATGAGCAAGGTTTTAAGTGTGCTGATATCTTGACCTAAGTAGCTACTTTTGTGAAGGCTAAAGCAACTCCATCTTGGATACTAATCCATCATGTTGACTTCTGATTAACCCTGGTTTGGAGAAGGCCTCTAAGATTTCTGTTATATCTACTCTTCCTTGTGTAAGAGCATGTACTTACTGTGAATCCTGCCCTTGGGTAAAGACAACTTTGATGTTATCATACTTACAATTAATCCTACCTTTAAGCAACTGTCCTATACACCCCTTCTGAAGCACATATATTCTTTCCTTGGGTCTGGGCCACAATAGCATGCAGACTCACCATCCTGTTTTGCTGCTCCCTAAGAAACAGACATGGCTTCTGATTGTAAATGCCCATTATATGTTTACATGTTTCTTTCTGAGGAACTGTATATGTCAGTCACATTATTTGTCCTCTCAGCTTCCTTGGACTTTTACAAGTAGGTTGGCATAGGTCTGCCTACAATGGGACAACTTTGTAAAACTTTATTGCGTTGTAAAAATAAGGTTTTTGAAGTTTTAATATTACACGTGAATATTAAAAATAATATCAACAATAATAAATATGACTATCATTTTTTGATCACGGTCTAAGTTAAGAACAGAGTGCTTTTTAAGTGATTGTTTTATTTAATTTTTTTAGCATGTTATTTTTTTTTTAATTATTATTATACTTTAAGTTTTAGGGTACATGTGCACAATGTGCAGGTTAGTTACATATGTATACATGTGCCATGCTTGTGTGTTTCATGAGGATATTGCATTCATTATACTACTAAGAAATTGATTCTAGAAAAGTTAAACAATTTGCTTGTCAGCGGTAGAGCTGGGAATAAAACCCAGGTCTACAGACATCAGAGGGCATACGTTAAATCATTCCATAATACCATTCCCAAATGCTATGCGCTATTGCACCCACTGAAGGAAAGAGCTGTCCATTGAAGATATGTTTTAGGAGAGAAGTTGCAAATGAGAAATATGATAAAACATTTAGGCTAGAATGACGAAGTACCACATAAGATATAATTATGAGATCAAGTTACGAAAGAAACTAGGGAATGTTGGCAGAATTACTGCTAATTATAGATTCTTATGAACTGAAGTTTGAAAAAGTGAGCCATTGGTTATCTAAAATATCAACTGATCACTTATGCCATCCAAAACAGTTTACTGAGTCACAACAAACAGCTATTCCGAGAGGTTAAAAAAAAAGACAATAAATGGTCAATGAGTGCTAATGCAACATTCACGGAAAGCACAAAGGTAGAGTATGGTGGGTTCTTTCATGTTCTTAGAACACCCACTGATTTCCCATATGCTCCAGGAAATACCCAGAGTTTTGAGTGGTTTTAAAGTGGACGGTGGGAAAGGCAAGAATTATAGATATATCTTGCAAATCTTAGAATGCCTAGCCTACAACCATAAAAATCATTCTGACTTAGTAAAATTATAAAAGAATTTTTCCGATTTATAAACTTTAAATGAACTATGTATCAATGCATTCCAAACTTTCTTCATAAGTACCTCCAATGGGAAAAGAGAGTGAAAGCCACCCCCCTAAGGTTCTGAATGAATAATTCAAGTTAACCGAAACAACTTATAGGTAAAACTTTGACATGTTTCTTTGAAGTTGTAGTTTTATCTTGAAATTTTATGCTTATTTTTCAGTCTACTTCGTAATATACCTATGTTTGACTTAATATGAAATAATGTTTTACATTACTTAAAACAGAATAGAATTGATAGTCTAAGAAGCTGTGCCAACCTCTGGAGTACATACATATCTCCAAGATATATGCCCATGGAACTTGAGAAGCACAGCTACAAGGAAAAGCCTTTACAACTATTAACTGTGAAAGGCATCACTGTTCCTATTATTTTTTTTCATAAGCCTACTGCTTTGGTAAGGAAATTAGCTAGGATGCCAATATGCAGCTGCCTTTTCTCTGGGGTATCTGCTCTAATGGGTAGTTGCAGTGTGGTGAGGCCTGGCTGCTTGCATCAGGGCCAGGCCAGGCTGGGGATTCAGTTCTCCTTCCCTTCCTGGGGATTAGCACCAGCCCCCTGCGTTTACCTTACCGGCTGTTGCCTGAGAGTATGGGCTTCTCCCCTTTAGAAACCTTAGTGTGTCTCAACAAATCACCGAACATAGGGTTTCTATCAAAGCCAAAATGTCAGACATTGATTGAGAATTTAAGTGCATGTATACCTGCCATGAGTTATTTACCTGCCTGCTGATCAATTTAAATATAAATTTTATTATAAGAAAGAGATAAACTAATTAAAAATCAGCTCACACTTGAATCAATAATCCTTCCAAAAATGTTTCATGGAATAAGAACTAGGTGCCCAACGAATCAATTAGATGTAGATTTAGGGTCTTTCTTCTATTCCAAGGCCAGGGAAAACAAGAAATTGTTTAGCAGTATAAAATGGATAATGGCTTGTAAATTAGGGGCATTCAAAGTCCTTTATCTACCAGAAGAAAACATCTTAAAACCTGGTGAGTCTGTTATGGCTTCCTCTCCACACTCCAAATAGTCCACAGCCAAAAACGAAAAAAAGTGCTAGAGCAGAAAAATCCATGCAGAAGACAGTTTAGAATTTAGGATTAAGATTGACATCAGTGGGTCCTGGTTCAAATTCCAACTCTATCATGTATTGGCTGTTTGAATTCTAGGAAATAAACTAATTTTCCAGAATCTCAGTTTTCTCATTTGTAAGATGAAGAATATAATACCTACCTTGCGAGATTATTGTAGGTTATTGTAAGGATCAAATATGATAGTATATGTAAAATGCTCAGGGTAATGTATTTGTGTATGAAAAGTGGGAAATATAGTTAGGGTTGTGTTATGAGCCCAAGTGCAGGAGACTGACCAGGATTTAACTCAAAGCTCTTCAGCTTACTACATGTGTGATCTTAGGCGTGTTTCTTAAACTTTCTGAGCCTTGGTTTTCTTATCTCAAAAATACAGATGCTAAAACTTACACTATTAGATCAATGGGTAACATAGTGCTGACATACCGTAAGCACTTAGTAAATGGTAGCCACTTGTATTACTTTCTGACTTTATTTTTTCAAGTTTTATGAATCTACGTGCTTATTAATGAAATGTGACTGGTGAGCCATATTTATTCTGCTATTAGCATACCTTAATTATTACTGGATCTTAAAATACATGTGTTTATACTTAGCAATGAGTAACAATGTGGGCAGGAGTATCTACTACGTCAGTGTAATAGCAAATACTGGGAAATTGTATGGGGGCAAGATTCAATGCAAAGTGCTTTGAGGAGATGGTAAGGAAAATGCAAAGTTAAATACGTGCCCGGTGCCTGCCTCCACGGAGCTAACGCTGCATTGCATGAAATAAAGCATGGCTGTTTATAAGTTAGAGGGAGAGCTAAGTATAGTGAGTGGTCGAACAGAAGATAGAACGGTAAATTTTATCTGATTTAGAGAATAAAAGACAATCTAATGTGGAATGATATTTAAGTGGAGCACTGAAAGCTCAGCAGAATTCAGAGGACAGTGGAAACTGGAGAATGCATTCTAGATGGAGAAGACAATGTGAGAAAAAGCACAAAGCAAGAAACCACAAGATGTGTTTGTAAAATGGTGAATTTTGCTCCCCCTAAAAATTGTGGTCTGAAACCTTCACGGGATCCCAGTTTTGTTTTGCTGGAGCCCAAAGTGGTGTGTGTTTTTACCTGTATTTATGTGAGGGTTGAAGTTGGAAAAGTAAATTGTGGGCAAACAAAGGAGGGTTTACCAATGTGCTAAGGGATTTTAGGTTTTTAAAAATATAGTCAATAGAGAGTTTTTGAAGATTGTTTTAAGCAAATGAATGGAAAAATGGCTTTCAGTTAAACATGACAAAATATTTACAGAATATATACTATGTACGAGGAACTATGCTAGGCGCTGGGGCTATAAAGATAAATGAGACCTGAGTTTTTTTTTTCACTGGGCATGTAGTGTAATAACAGAGGCAGACATATAAATAACAACTGCAGTAGTAGAAGTGTGTACAAACTTCACTGATTAAAAAAAGCTACAAACTCTATTTGGAGTATGTGCATGGTGGGGGAGGAGAATTTCACACATAAAGAAGTGCTCTTTAGGCTAATAAGGTAAGGGAGGGCATACTAGGGAGAAGGAGGAAAATGCAAAATAATTTAAGTAGGAAGCAACAGACTGTGCTGTGAGAACAACCAGTGGTTCAATATTTCTGAAGCCCGAAGTATGTACGCATGTATATGTGTGTGTGTGCATGCACATACGTACACAGATGTGATGTGTACTCACATGTGCATTGGGGAGGTTTAGCAAAGGCGAGATAGAGACAACATCAAGAGAAAATTCATACTATGAAACTAAATTATGATACATAAAATGGATTATAAAATTATAAAATTTTAACTTCATAAGCAGCATAGCATCTTGGTTAAGAGCATGGCGTCTGGAGTCAGACTGCTCGGGCTGATATTCCCAGCTATACCATTTATTAATTATATGCCCTTAAACAAGTCATTCAACCTTTATTTACCTCAATTCTCAGCTGTAAGATGGAGGTAATAATACTACATGCATGCTCATTTCATGACATAAATATATTTTGAGAAATGCATCATTAGGTGATTTTGTCATGTGAACATCATAGAGTATACATACACAAACCTAGGTGGTATAGTTTATTCCATCATATAGCTCCATTACAACCTTATGGGACCACTATCATATATGCAGCCCATCAGTGATTAAAATGTTATTATGTGGAGCATGACTACATTTTTTTCATAAAGTTAATATTAAGATTAAGGCGTTAGTATTTTTATTTTTTATTTTATTTTATTTATATTTTTATATAATATTTATTATATAAATATATCCTTATAAATATATTATATATTTATAAATATTTTAATGTATTATTTATAAATAAAAAATATTATAAATATTTATATTTATTTTATTTTTTTATTATACTTTAAGTTTTAGGGTACATGTGCACAATGTGCACATTTGTTACATATGTATACATGTGCCATGTTGGTGTGCTGCACCCATTAAGTCGTCATTTAACATTAGGTATATCTCCTAATGCTATCCCTCCTACCTCCCACCACCACAACAGGCCCCGGAGTGTGATATTCCCCTTCCTGTGTCCATGTGTTCTCATTGCTGAATTCCCACCTATGAGTGAGAACATGCGGTGTTTGGTTTTTGTCCTTGCGATAGTTTGCTGAGAATGATGGTTTCCAGCTTCATCCATGTCCCTGCAAAGAACATGAACTCATCATTTTTTATGGCCGCATAGTATTCCATGGTGTATATGTGCCACATTTTCTTAATCCAGTCTATCATTGTTGGACATTTGGATTGGTTCCAAGTCTTTGCTATTGTGAATAGTGCTGCAGTAAACATACATGTGCATGTGTCTTTATAGCAGCATGATTTATAGTCCTTTGGGTATATACCCAGTAATGGGATGGCTGGGTCAAATGGTATTTCTAGTTCTAGATCCCTGAGGAATCGCCGCACTGACTTCCACAATGGTTGAACTAGTTTACAGTCCCACCAACAGTGTAAAAGTGTTCCTACTTCTCCACATCCTCTCCAGCACCTGTTGTTTCCTGACTTTTTAATGATCGCCATTCTAACTGGTGTGAGATGGTATCTCATTGTGGTTTTGATTTGCATTTCTCTGATGGCCAGTAATGATGAACATTTTTTCATGTGTCTTTTGGCTGCATAAATGTCTTCTTTTGAGAAGTGTCTGTTCATATCCTTCGCCGACTTCTTGATGGGGTTGTTTGTTTTTTTCTTGTAAATTTGTTTGAGTTCATTGTAGATTCTGGATATTAGCCCTTTGTCAGATGAGTAGATTGCAAAAATTTTCTCCCATTCTGTAGGTTGCCTGTTCACTCTGATGGTAGTTTCTTTTGCTGTGCAGAAGCTCTTTAGTTTAGTTAGATCCCATTTGTCAATTTTTGCTTTTGTTGCCATTGCTTTTGGTGTTTTAGACATGAAGTCCTTGCCCATGCCCATGTGCTGAATGGTATTGCCTAGGTTTTCTTCTAGGGTTTTTATGGCTTTAGGTCTAACATTTAAGTCTTTAATCCATCTTGAATTAATTTTAGTGTCAGGTGTAAGTAAGGGATCCAGTTTCAGTTTTCTACATATGGCTAGCCAGTTTTAACACCATTGATTAAATAGGGAATTCTTTCCCCATTTCTTGTTTTTGTCAGGTTTGTCAAAAATCAGATAGTTGTAGATATGTGGCATTATTTCTGAGGGCTCTGTTCTGTTCCATTTGTCTATATCTCTGTTTTCATACCAGTACCATGCTGTTTTGGTTACTGTAGCCTTGTAGTATAGTTTGAAGTCAGGTAGCATGATGCCTCCAGCTTTGTTCTTTTGGCTTAGGATTGACTTGGCAATGCAGGCTCTTTTTTAGTACCATGTGAACTTTAAAGTTGTTTTTTCCAGTTCTGTGAAGAAAGTCATTCGTAGCTTGATGGCGATGGCATTGAATCTATAAATTACCTTGGGCAGTATGGCCACTTTCACGATATTGATTCATATCCATTAGCATGGAATGTTCTTCCATTTGTTAGTACCCTCTTTTATTTCATTGAGCAGTGGTTTGTAGTTCTCCTTGAAGAGGTCCTTCACATCCCTTGTAAGTTGGATTCTTAGGTATTTTATTCTCTTTGAAGCATTGTGAATGGGAGTTCACTCATGATTTGGCTCTCTGTTTGTCTGTTATTGGTGTATAAGAATGCTTGCGAATTTTGCACATTGATTTTGTATCCTGAGACTTTGCTGAAGTTGCTTATCAGCTTAAGGAGATTTTGGGCTGAGATGATGGGGTTTTCTAAATATACAATCATGTCATCTGCAAACAGGGACAATTTGACTTCCTCTTTTCCTACTTGAATACCCTTTATTTCTTTCTCCTGCCTGATTGCCCTGGCCAGAACTTCCAACACTACGTTGAATAGGAGTGGTGAGAGAGGGCATCCCTGTCTTGTGCCAGTTTTCAAAGGGAATGCTTCCAGTTTTTGCCCATTCAGTATGATATTGGCTGTGGGTTTGTCATAAATAGCTCTTATTATTTTGAGACACGTCCCATCAATACCTAATTTATTGAGAGTTTTTAGCATGAAGGGCTGTTGAATTTTGTCAAAGGCCTTTTCTGCATCTATTGAGATAATCATGTGGTTTTTGTCGTTGGTTCTGTTTATATGCTGGATTACGTTTATTGATTTGCGTATGTTGAACCAGACTTGCATCCCAGGGATGAAGCCCACTTGATCATGGTGGATAAGCTTTTTGATGTACTGTTGGATTTGGTTTGCCAGTATTTTATTGAGGATTTCATCAGGGAAATTGGTCTAAAATTCTCTTTTTTTGTTGTGTCTCTGCCTGGCTTTGGTATCAGGATGATGCTGGCCTCATAAAATGAGTTAGGGAGGATTCCCTCTTTTTCTATTGATTGGAATAGTTTCAGAAGGAATGGTACCAGCTCCTCCTTGTACCTCTGGTAGAATTCGGCTGTGAATCCATCTGGTCCTGGACTTTTTTTGGTTGGTAAGCTATTAATTATTGCCTCAATTTCAGAGCCTGTTATTGGTCTATTCAAAGATTCAACTTCTTCCTGGTTTAGTCTTGGGACAGTGTGTGTGTCGAGGAATTTATCCATTTCTTCCAGATTTTCTAGTTTATTTGCATAGAGGTGTTTATAGTATTCTCTGATGGTAGTTTGTATTCCTGTGGGATCAGTGGTGATATCCCCTTTATCATTTTTTATTGCATCTATTTGACTCTTCTCTCTTTTCTTCTTTATTAGTCTTGCTAGCGGTCTATCACCTTTCAAAAAGGCGTTAGTATTTTTAAAGCACTATTTGTTAGATAAAAAGCTAGATAACTCATATTTGAATACAGAAGGTCTACTAGGTTGTTAGGATCAGTGATTTGACTGTAGTTTAATCAGTAACATTGACCTATCCACCAACAAAATTATGGACAGAAGAGGGATGGTCACATAAATCGAGAGTAGTAGTGAGGAAGGTGCTTCATTTGTTGTTGAAGCTGGCAGAATCCCAGTAAAGGGAGGAGCCACGAGGCCACAGACCACAGATGTCTGTGTTCAGATGTATTAGAAACTTCTCTTGACTTTTATCTCCTTAAATGTATCTCTAGGTTAGAAAAACCCTGTTGGGAAAACAAATCAACAAAAATAAATGCTGTGGAGGAGTATTTCTAGAGACTGTGAGAATCGCTCAATTGAGATTACCAGGCAGAGGGAAGGTAGAAGCCAGTCTGCCTTAGGAAGTAGCAGCAACAATAGCCAGCAAGGCCAGTTGCAGATAATGGCTCCAGAAGTGACAATGCTGAGAGAGAGCCACTCAGCTCCTGCGAAAGAATAGAGTTGGCAGTTTGAGGAATATCAGCTCTGAGGGAAACTTTGGACTCCTATGGAGTGATGATTATAACTTCTCATGTTTCTTAAATCCAAGGATAATAGCACAAACTCTTGTTCCTTTAGCCCTCCTAACATTTTTTTTAAATCTAAAATTCTGGAATTCTCTCTCTTATTTCAGAAACAGAAAAATAACCTAAAAATCAAGCCTGGATTATATTTCTGCCTCCTTTAGTGAGCCGAGACTGTGCCACTGCACTCCAGTCTGGGCGACAGAGCGAGACTCCATCTCAAAAAAAAAAAAAAAAAAAAAAAAAATTTCTGCCTCCTTTAAAAACCTTGAGTGGTTTCTGTGTAATGTGATGCTCTCTCTAGGACCAAGATATCTAGACTTTGAGTAGCCAGACTTTTGGTGTTTTTTATTCCACTGTCTTCAGCAGGGTCAATGATGAAAGACTTCTTGAGATGCTGAATAGCTACTACACTGGGGATACAAAGACTTTTATGTAGGTTATAGAATTACAACATAAGTTGAATTCAACTTTTCCATGTCTCTGATATTAAATCAATGACTGTAAAGGAGTGAGACCATGAGAATGAGAATTATATTCAGGTGGATTTGATGGATTAGAGAACTTTGAACTCCCATAGAATCAGAGCCTCCCTTGACTGTAAGAGCAACTCTTTCTTCTCTATTTGAGGAAATCAGTCATCTCTTGCTTGAACAGCATCAATGACCTTATCTAACGATGCCCATTTTCCTCAATTGTCATCCCACTAGCCTTCATTTCCATTTAACTAGCATCAGATACCTCAGATAGTCCCAGCACAACAAATATAAAGTCTCAGCATTGAGGAGATAATCTAGCCACTAAAAATTTTGCAAGATTTTGACAATTTGTATCAGCAGAGACTAAGAAACTTATATAGGATTGTACCAGAACAAGGAGGATGAAATCGCCTTACACTGAGATGAATTTATTGATATGGCTGCACTTACCTGACACTTATTGTCTGAATTCCATCCTTCCTGCCCAAATTTACATATAGAAGCCCCAACCCCAGAACCTTAGAATGTATCCATATTTGGATAATAGGATCCTGGAATAGAGGAGGCCTGTTGATAGTACTTAAAACACATATTCAAACTGGGGTATAGTTAACAAAATGGCAGCAAAACCAGAGAGCAATTACAATGTTTCACCTGCAAGGAGTTTTGGTAGTAGCTAAGTAAGCGTGGTGTTCCTAGGAAGGAAAGGGCTCAAGAGCCTACTGAAATATTGCTTGATCTAAATAACATCAAAATAAAACTTTAGCTCTGGTGCTCAGAACTCTGACTTGAGTTGTCACAGTGGTTTTTATCTAGTCTCAATACCTAAAATAACACAGATCCAGAGCCACTTTATTGAAGGGAAAATCAAATTGCTTTGAAATACTGTCACAAGTAATACTGTAAATCTTCATCTTTGCTAAAGAAATTGAAGAAATGGAGGGAAACATCTAGACCTTTGGAGGATTACTAAACAATGGCTCTGATGTGACATTAATCCCCAGAGACCTAAAATAACACAGTGGTTCAATAGTCCAAACAGGGGCTTATAGAGGTCAGGTGTTAAATTGAATTTGGGCCTAAGACCTTCTCAAAGATAGCCCCAGTGATTATGCAGACAATCAGTTCCTGAAAGTATAGTTGAAATAGACATTTTTGGCAACCTGTAAAATCCCTACATTGGCTTCCTGACCTGTTCAGTGAGGTTTATTATTATGAAAGACCAAGTAGAAGCTGCTGAAATGTCAATACCTACCAAAATAGAAAATCAAATGTAATACTGCATCTCTGGGGTCATTTCAGGAAGTAGTGCCACTATCAGAGATTTGAAAGATGCAAGGTAGTGATTCCTGTAACATCTTCAGTTAATTTACTTTTTGACTTATTAAAAAGTTCTATGGGTCCTGGAGAATGACTGCATTATCATAAACCTAACCAGGTGGTTACTCCAATTGCAGCTTCTGTTCCAGATTGAGCTCTTAATTGGAGCAAATCAACACAGCCACTGGCATTTGGTACAGAGTTATTGGGCTGAAAAATGCTCTTCTAACACTGTTTAGTGATGACTAGAAGAAAGAGTTTGATATCATCTGACAGTGACAACTGTATGCCTTAGAGTGTTGTCTCAGACATATGTCAGCTCTTTGACTCTTTGTCATGATCTATATCACGCGCATGTTGACCATTTTGCCTTTACAAAAACACCCACTGGTCCCCTGCATTGACAACATTCTCCTAATTAGACATCATTGCAAGAAATGTCTTAAATGACTTGGCAAAACACAAAAATCCCAGTGTGGAAGACATATTTGTGAAAATTCTGGGAATTTAGTAAAGTTTGTTTTAATATAGTAATCTGAGACGTGAACAAATTGGAAAAAGAATTTCATTCTTAGTGGTACAATCTACCACTAACAAAAAGGCATAATGTTTTACAAACAACATATACTCTATTGATGGGAGCTTCTCTTATCCAATTAGTAAATAACCCATAAGTTTAATAGTTTTAAGAGGTGCCTAAGCAAGATAAAATTTGCAACAGATCTGTTATGCAATGCAAGCTTCTCTCCACTTGGTCCAAATGATCAAGATGGGACTTATCTGACCCATCAGCTCAGTGAGTATACCAGTATATCATCACTAAGTGGAAGTAGATATACAAAATTGGCCATGAATAGGTTTTGAAGGCATGATGGAATGTGATCTTGGACTACTATGAAAACTATATCTTTTACTTTCTTTCAACCGACTTCTAAGACTTCATAGAACAAGTTTGCAAACTTTTTCTGTAAAGGGCTAGATAAATAAATATTTTAGGCTTGTGGACTTATGGCCTTGATCATACCTATTCAATTTTGCCATTATAGTGTGTAAGCAGTCATAGACAATATGTAAACAAATGAATATGACTGTGCTTTCCTAAAACTTTATTTATAAAAACAGGCAGAGGGCTAGATTTGGCCCATGGACCATAGTGTACCAACCCCTATCACAGAAAGTTTCTTACATCTAGTTGAGTGAAAGAGAAAAATATTGGTCTGGGCTTACTAATCATTCTCCACACTATGCTGGCACTAGCCAGAAGAGAACTATTGCAACATTAAAGTTCTACTTAAGGAAATTCCTGAAAGATAAAGAGTAAGGAATTCTTTCAAAGGGATCAAAGAAAGTACATCAGAAATTAAAGCAGTACATCTTACTGACACTTTAATTGAGAGATGATGAATCTACAATGAATGGATCTACACTGAATGTATTTACATTGATTCATGGAGCATGGCTAATGGTTTGGCCAAATGGTCAGAACTTGGAGAGAAAAAGGTTGGTGAATTGTTATTAAAAAGATGTACAGACGAGGTATATGGGTGGTCATGTTAAGACAGGCACAGATTATGATGATATTTGTGCCTCATGTGAATAACAAAGGGTGTTCAGAGCAGAAAAATATCTCAATATTCAGGGAGAAAAGAAAAACCTTTTAGTTGTAGTCAGTCAAGTTCAGTCAATCACTTTTCTTCAACTGCTGCATAGAATGGAATTATGTCTTACAAAAAGTTATTACTGAATCCTAGGACCTGGTACATGTAAATATAACTTTAATTGGAAATAGAGTCTTTGTAGATGCAATTAATTTAAGAAGGTCTAGATAATATCATCCTACATTTAGTGGTGGTCTCTAATTTCAATAATTTGTATACTTTAAAGAGAAAGAAAAGGGAGATTTGTGATACAAATTCATACGGGGAAGAAGGTCATTTTAGATGGAGGCAAAGATTGAAGTTATGCCAAGGAGTGCCAAGGGTTTCTGGCAGTCTCCAAAATCCAGGGATGAGGGGTGGAACAGATTTTTCCTTAAGGCCCTCCAGTAGGAACCAACCATACCAACACCATGATTTCAGACTTCTGGCCTCCATAACTATAAAAGGAAAACTATGTTGATTTAAGCTACTCAGTTTGGGATAATTTGTTATGGCAGCCCTAGGAAACCTAACACATGGTACTTGCTCAATGGCCAGGTGGATGTGGCATCAGAGGTTGAAGACTATGTATGTGCTCCACCACCAAGGCACTGGTAGCAGAATAATTACATCAGAGCCTCTCTCTCATGAAGTGAGTAGTGGTTAATCCTAACTGGTCAGACACTTTTTCTTGATACGAATATGGCTTCCATACTTGCAATGCTTCCATATGTGGACTCATAAAATGTCTGATTTACAGTATAATACGCTAAAAAACATTGCTCCTGACAAAATAACTAATTTTACAGAAAAAGAAGCATAGCAATGGCTTAAAACTATAGGATTCATTGTTTCTCAATTACCATGTTGCAGCTGGCCTTATCAGATGTAGAAATGGCCCATTAACTAATTGACTACAGTGTCATGTCGGAGGCAACACCTTGTGAGGTTGGGGTGGTGTCCTATAAGATCAGCAATATGTTTTGAAACATGGTGTTGTTTCTTCCATGGCCATATTTTATAAATAGAATTTTAAAAAGAGAGTTGAGGAAGTGGGTAGAAGAACTGAAGTTGACTAAGATTCTGTGAGGAGGAGTAGTCTATACTGGAAATAGTCAAATTTGATTTCAGTGCATTAGGTCCAGAAAATTTCATAGAAACTCTTGTCTTAAAAGAAAAATAATCTTCCTAAATAGGAAGATATAGGTGGATAGCCAATGTAATTAAGAGAAAACACTTTCCAAATAAAAATAGCATAATGCAGAACAGGAGTACTATTCTACCTAGCAGTTGTGAATCCCTCTTAATATGAATTTGGAGCTATTCTAATATTAATAGTTGTGTAAAAGTAACTGTTCTGTTTTTGATTAAGTGATGAGTGCTTGGTAAAATGCTGCATGATTAATCATATGTGCCAGATGATGGCTTTTCAGTATTTCTACCCCTACCCTAGTACTACTAGCCTTTTTATAATTAAATTTTAATTGCTAACAGTTTTCTATTACCTTCTCTTGATATTCTTATTTTTTATAAGTCATCCACTGTTGTAATGGTGGAATTTGGGAAATGTTATTTTCTTGTTTTATTGTTAATTTTTATTGAATATTCTATCCTCATTACTATAAGGATAGCTATCTCCATTCTTTAAGACAATGATAGCTCAGATAGAGAATAATGAAGCATACATATTATCAGCCATAAATATCACTTTTCAAAGTCATTGTGTTACATTGAATATCAAAGTGTTTCTAATCACATCTATATTTCTTAGCAATGTGATTAGACTATGCAGGCAAAAGATAATGATTTCTATAACATGCTTAGAATTGGGACATAATAAAACATTCGATTTGTAAACTTACAAAACCTAAACATTCTGGTATTATGTAGTAGAATTTCAAGCCAAAGAACAATGCCATTTTTAAAATAAATACACTGCATGCCATGCTGCCTTGCACAGTGATATCTCAATTAACAAATACCCTGGATAAAGAACTCTAATTGAGAATCATGCAATTGAGAATAAAAACAATCAATCATGCTAAGTAGAGCTGCCTAAGATTTTACCCTTCTCACAAAAATCTTTCAGCGCCTCCAGCTGTATGCCAGGACCCAACTGAAGGTAAGTAAATCAATTTTTTAAAAGCCAGTGTGACATTTGTATTAGACAATTCTCCTCTATAATTTTCTGCATTTTTCTCTCTGCAATTCCTAGGGTAATATGCCCAGAAATTGAAGTGCCTAATGCCTTGTGCTTCTACCTATTAAAATTAAGAAAAGTCTGATAATTGGTAATCTACTTTTGTGTGTTTACTGGTTCCCATAACTAAATCTCAAACTTGATCCATGGTTACCTTATTTAAGAAATACATTATTAGTTACCTTTTAATTCTGGTTTCCTCCAATTTCATTGAGAAGTAAAATCCTAGCACATTCTTTAGCCCCTAGGAGCAACCCTACTCAGTGTATGATCAGCGCTTTTTTACTCTTCTCATCCCTCTGCACTTAATAAATTGTCATAAAGACTATTCTATGATGATTCTAAAGTAGAAATTATTGCAGACCAGTGCCTTTTGACAAGAAGAAAATCATGACTTACCTCTTTATCTACCCTGATGCCTTGGTGCATGAGTATGGGAAGCTGGATAAGCAGGTGGGCATGAGTGGATAGCTGAGCAGACGTGTCATTCTGACAACCAGCTGAATCTTGAGAAGGGGTTTTAAATGGAGTTTTTCCATGTTCTAATGCATAAATAAGCTCTCAGTGCTTGCTTATTAAGCTCCAGGATGGGCCCAATTCAGGAGCCTAAGAAAGCAGAGAAGCCTGTAGAGAGTTATGGCAAGTCAAATTAGCAGGCATTTTTTCCAGATTGGTGAGTGGGGGTAAAAACTTTAGCTAATCATTTAGAAGACAAATAATGAACATTTGGAGGATCTGCATCTGGCTTTGTCATAGAAAAACAAGGAGGTCATCTGGGAGTCTTACATAAATCACATGAGAAAGGATGGTTCTTTGTAATAAGCAATTTCCTAAAATACAAAAGGATACAAGGATTTCTTAATCATTGCTGTTTTCTAGGAGCACAAAACTCAGGTAAAGTTCAACACTCTTAGTCTTTAATATCTCCTTTCAGTGAAAATGTAAAAAGTTGGAAAGAATGCTAGCCCTTGTTTAAATGGTCACTCTATTGTGCCGACAGAGCTTGGTTACAAGTGTCAGGTAAACCTATAGATCATCCACTCCCACAGTCAACTGAATTGCACCAGCTGCAGATGGTTAGAGAATTCCACTTTCAGGCAAAGTCATCAACATTTCAGGTGACACCTGGGTTATTCCAGCCATCGTATTTAAAAGGGAATAAAGGAAAAGTAAAACACCTTTCCACGTTCTATCTCATCAGGGTCTTGTAATTTCTTATTCAGTTAAACCAACTAATCAAATAAATAGAAAACAGCCTTCAATTTTGTCAGATGTTTTAAGTATAAAGTTAATAACATTTAGCTCTTAGTCTTGTAAAGATTTGAGATGGTATCCAATGATGGTTGTTCGAATAAGAGCAGAAAGCTTGTGGAAGAAATATCTTGTCATGTGGAGGTGACGTCAATTTTTAAATAATCCCAAGTAAGTGACTTTCTAATATTTATTAGTTTATTCATTCAGCTAACAAATATTTATTTGTTGGGCACCTAGCATGTGCCAGGTACAGAATAATGGCAACACAAAAATAAGTAGGAAGTTTTCCCTGCATGCCATAATTTCATAGTCTAGTAGGGAGGAATAACATTTAAAATTCGCTTGTAACCCAATGCAACAAGCACAAGTAGAGGTTAGTACAAGAGCTTACTGAAATGCAGGAGAAGATAG
Organism: Pan paniscus; assembly: GCF_029289425.2. Classification (NCBI taxonomy): domain Eukaryota; kingdom Metazoa; phylum Chordata; class Mammalia; order Primates; family Hominidae; genus Pan; species Pan paniscus. Next base: position 157,436,910 of record NC_073249.2, read on the forward strand.
ACAGCCCCATGAGTGGACTAGGGATATCCTCACATAGAAGTGACCTTGAATGAAATGCTGAAAGATGAATAAGAATTAGATAGACAGAATGGGTGGGGGGACTTTCCAAGAAGTAGAAATAGTAGTAAAGGCATGAAGACATTTAAACTATATTGTATTTGAAGACCCACTGGTTGTATAGGGCAGACAGAGAGTGGGTGTAGTGAAGAAATGGGTGACTATGTGGATACAGAGTGAAGCCACAGGTCTTATGGGATGACCACAGGAATCTTGCTTCAGACTTTCCTGGATTAAGTGATAAAATTCAGACTGATGGTCTTAATTGAGACTTAGCGTATGAGGCTGTTCATGGAGTAAGGATCTAAAATTTGCATTTTTTTGCAATATCCCTGGAAAGTGTGATACACTCTGGAGTTTGATACTCACTGTTGTAGATGTTGGCAAATTTGGATGATAAGGTTCATATTTACTAAAATATATAGATTAAAGTTTGTAGGTATTTCAGAAACAGTGAAGGCATTTAAATTAGAGTTAGACATCACATTTTCTGTACAGGAAGAACACTGGCTGTGGTGTAAGTAATCAATGGGAATGTGGGGTGGGTGGGGGTATGACACAACCATAATAATAAAAATGAGTTAAGATATGATTGCCACAGTATAGGCAGGAGATGTTTTTGAGGGTTTAAACTAAAGTAGGGAGGAAAAAGATTTGGAAGATATTTAAAAGGTATAATTGGCTAAATGCTGTGAACAACTGGATATGGAGGCTGAGTGGAGAAAGGAGCCTGGAATGACAATGGGTTTTTTTGTTTTGGTAACTTGCGTTTTATAAAAGCATGTGTGCATTAATGCACATATCTGTGTGTGTTGTTGAATGCTTTACACATATCACCTTATTTAATCCTTTCAACGGCTATGAGGGAGGGAATATTTTTGTCTGTGTTTCATTTCTTTTCCATGAGACAGAGTCTTAGAAATGTTAGCGAAGTTGTCCTACATCCAGATTTTCTAGATTGCATGACAATTAAGTACCAGTGAAAAGATTCAAATTCAGGCAGGCTGAGTCCAGGCTCTGCACCCTTATCCACTTCACCCACCATTTCTCCATAGAAATAATTCAAACATGGCTCAGGAAGGGAGGATTGCAATTCCTCTACTCATTCAAACATCACTGAAGCCTTCACTAGGGAAGCCTGTGTTGCTCTGGGTTCTATGCCAGATTATCAAACTAGTAATAACAATAGTCTGTTTCTCTGTGCATTCTGGTTTTCAGCTTGCTTCTGTACTAATTATACAGTTCACCTTTTTTATGAGGTTAAGAACTGAGAATGAAAGCACTGGTCTTTCTTTGAATAGCATAGTACAAAATAAATTGCTCCATTTAGAATAACAATATTGGCCACTACTTCTGTCCCTATGAAAATGACATAACTGCTGTTCAGAGTAGATGATTTTTCATTTAATAAAATACTTCTTCATAGGTCTCCTTGGGAAGGGAAAGTGAGATGCTCCTTATCTCCCTGCACCTACTGTAGTGTAAAAGGAGATCATGAAACTAAAAGGAGATATGAAACTTACGTTCTGCATAAGAAACGAAGAGTGATTAGGAGTTGGGAAGAAAGGAAGGTGAAAACAGGAGAAGAGAAGGACAAGAGAAAGAAGTTCTCAGTGGTATGGGTGGCCAAATAAAAAGAAGTGTTGAATATCTAATCTTACCTTTGCCATATGATGTTGTTACGTATCCCTTACCCAGTCAGGCCAAACGTTTTGCGCTGATAGTGACTTTCAAGAGTGCTGTTGTGAGTAAACAAAAGAAAGGAACTAGGTCCTATATAAAAAAAAGTCAGTTTTGATTAGATATAGTGACCAGGATCTCATAAACACCTAAGAACTTAAAAGACAAACACATTGAGTGGGCTTAGGAAATTTACATACAATTTCTTAAAAGCCTGAATCTTACATCCAGTGGGAAATCCAAAGCTTGTTCAATGTTTTTTTTTGTTGTTGTTGTTCATTTGTTTGCTTTTCATTTTTAAGTTGAGTAGCATAAAGGAATGAAGGGAAGGGAGTAGGACAAAGAGAAAAAAAAGTGGATGAGAGTGAAGGTGTTTGGGAGCACGGCAACTGAAAAGTGAGGGAGAGGCACAGGTATGAATGATTTGAGATGGTCCTAGGAAATCTGAGAAACATTACAGGTATCATGAATTAATCTCTTCAAAGTCTTTATTAAGAGGACAGAAATAAGCGTGCAGGTTTAATTTCATTTTGCAAGCAGCAAAACCCTTCTAAGATTTCTTCTGTTTTGAAGGAGCTGGGAATTTAGAAATCAAATTCTCTAGATTCTCTTGACTCTGTGGAATAGAATACAATTTATGTTCTAACAACAAGGTGCACTGGAGCATGATTTTGAAGGTGGAATGGAGACCAGAAGACATTATTTTTTCCTTTGGCAGTGCTAGGCAAATGCCATGGGCTTCAGCAGATGTGAAATTTCTGCAGAGGTTTTGCTGTGATCATCAATAATAGTTTTCTGGAGTTCCTTGTCTTGGTTGGCAGACCCTTATTACCACCTGGTTTTCCACACTATTCCTGTAGTGGTGAACCTAAAAGATAGCAGAAGTTATCCCTGACCTTTGCATCTTTAGTTCTCTCAAAGATTTTGTAAGCAATTAATCCCCTATGTGAAATCTCTCTTTGTTAAAAAATGCTTAGAGTGATTTCTGTGTCCTGACTGAAACTTGGATTTGGGATTGATGATGATAAACTTTATCTTGAGCCCTGTATGCCTAGAAAATAACAATAGTTATGAAAACTTTCACTCTTTCGCCTCAACTGCTCTTGCCCTTGCATGTTCCAAGATAAGACCTTATTCTATCCTTCCTTATGGCTCCCATAAGACTGTGATGTCTCCCTTTTTACTGGCCTCTCCATACTTTACCATTGTCATAAATTGTCCTTCTTAGACACATAAAGAAGTTTCCTAACACCTCAAAAGTCATAGTGAGCTAAAATAACATCATAATTAAGTATTTCGAATCCTTAATTCATCATAATTAAGGATCCTCTAGGCTAGAATTCCTACTGTAATCTTCTATAGAAAAAGCTTATTATGCTAAAATTGCTTCTTGGCCATCAGATGGTTAAAATAGTTAACTCCAAGACTAAGTGTGCAGACCATATAATTTTTTAAACTTTTATTGCTTGCAGTTGTGTCCTATGGCAAGTAACTTATCTCTAAAATTTAGATCTTCTATAAAAGAAAAATAATTCATTAAAATTTGGGGTAACATATGACAAATGTAACACTCTTCTTTAAAAGGTATAATAATATATTTGTCTATTAATATAAATTTTCTCTATGAACATGCGCATCTAATAAAAATTCAGATTTTTACCATAGAAAAAGTTACCTTTATAATCATAGCCTAAAACCCACACATTTTATCAGTTGCATTCATCATCTTGTCTTTCTTTTATAGATAATTCTCAAAATAAACAACAAAAGTCCATAGGAATTTGAGAGTAGTATAATATTAATGATGTTCTACATTTAAAGTTTAATCCTTTACTTCTTTTCTAAAAGAATTTATTCTATTATATTCCTATATTTTTATTGAATAAATCATTCTCCATATCCAATTCATAACAGCTAATTTTTCCCATCAATAATTTTAACTTCCTTTTGCATGTGCATAAATTATGGCTGATGTTCTAAACAGTTGGTGACAGGAAATGTGAAGCAAAGAATAGTGAGAAATTAAAAATCATAAGCATACTATATTATTAAACATCTCCAGTCTTCCTGGATGGTAAAGAAAATAAACGTATCATCAGTTAGAATAAGTAGGCTTACATTATTGTAACAAATAACTTTGATTCTCAGTCACTTACAATCCACGGTTTTATTTCTCATTCATGCTAAATGTCCATTTTAGGTTAGCAAAAAGCTGTCTTCATCATAGTGTGTCAGGGACCCAGAATGTGGGGTAGCATCATCTCAAATGCAGTAAGTCACCATGCCCAAGTGCGAGAAGGTCTCTTAAAATCTCATTAGGCTATTAAATTCTATGGCTTTGGATTGGCAGATGTCACTCTCACTCACACTCATTGAACAAGTCACATAACTCCACACAATCCCAAATTGTGCCTGTGCCTGGAAGATAGATGGAATAAATCCAAAAATATTTGGCACACAGTACCATTAATGAATACTACAGAAACTGAGGGAGGTGATTAATTCTACAAGGTTTTTATGCATGGTATTATTTGGATTACACAATTCTTTTAGGTTATACTCACATGTGGTTTTGTGTTACATCTCACATGAAGCAATTTAGAGAACTCAGCATCTTTTGTTTGGAAGATGACTAATATCCACAGGTAGTCTTTAATGGGATTGCTCTTATATCCATTCCATCCTATATTCTCCTCACTGTAAGATCAGTCAGGTATTTACAGCATGCCTGGTATATATCAAGTAATCAGAGAATATAAAGATGAATCAGTCATACATTATACTCAAGCAACTTATATTGTACTAAAAGAGATAAGACATACATAATTGTTACAGAAGTTATAAAATAATAAGTGTGAGAGTTTGAAGTAGGAAAATGTCACTTTGGGCTTGGCAGGGAAATGGTAGCAGAAAGCACTATATTTTTGTTGGATGAGTAGCATTTCAATATTTGTAGCAGGAGGAAGTGAGCACTGGAATGAAAGGAAAGATATAAACAAAGCTATGCTGAGAGAACATGGTGATATAGTAGATCAGCAAAGACTATGTGAAGGGAAGAAAAAAAGAATATTGAAACTGTAGTGAATATATGGCAATAAAACAGATAAACTTGGTTGCAAACATCCAGTAAGAATTTAATCTGCTATTGTATAAATATCATAAAATTTTGGAACATGGTATAAGGAATCTAGGTAGACCAAAAGATGAAATAATACTTCTGCTTTCTGACACTGAATTGAGGAAATGTGAATTCTTAGCATGAATGAATTATGCAACCAGTATTTTCAGAATAAAAATTCAAAATAATGACAGCAAAGGTTAACTCTACACTTTTGACAAATAGAGCTATCCAATGTTAGACACAATTGATTACTAGGTGGGACTGGGACTATAGAGAACATAGTAATAAAATTTCACTTATACCTTTATTATTTTAGCACTTTATTTATCTAACAGCATGGATTTAGAGGTTAATGAAGGCTGTGGAGAAAGGAGACTTTGAGTTTACTTGGGAATACTTTATTTGAAAAATAATGACAGTCAAGCGTAATAACTGTTACGAAGGGGAAATGCTATAGAAACATATAGCTGGAATACTTAACCTAATTGAGGAGTCAGGGAGGCTATTCTAGAGAGAAACAAGATTATGTTTACATCCAAGTTTAATGATTGTAGTCTCTATTGTTTATAGTAAGGAAAGGCAGGAGAGGTGTAGGTAGGCAGACTGGAATCCTAGAAAGCAATCTTTAGTTTACTAAGTGTATCAGTGAGGGTTCTTGATTACACACAATAGAAATCAAGTGTAGTTGATTAAAGCATAAAATGAATGTATTAGAAAGTTTTCAGGTAGCTCACAAAATCACAGGGAAGATTAAGAAACAGACAAATAAAATGAGTAGAAGCAAGAGAGGTTTTGTAGCCAAAACCATAGCCAAAATCATGCTTTAGAACTAATTTGATGACAGCAGCTCCTCCCCATGAACTCAAGTCTCAGTAGTACCCCCTACTAGTACTGGTATTTTGCCAGTAAAATGCAGGTATTGGACCCTGGAGACCGCTGTCCTGGGAGCAGAATACTGCTGCCACCATCGCTAGTGACTCCAGAATGGATTCCTCACTCTTCCTAATTCTCTATGTCCCCATTTCCCCATTTAAAGTACAGATGGGTCCAACTTACTGTGTGGACAGACTCTAAGGTGGCTCCTACAATACCTACCTCCTAGGGCCTTTGTGTAATCCCCTCCCCTTGGGTGTGGGCAGAGCCTGAGACTTGCTTGTAAGTAATAGAAAACAGTGATTGGAAGGTATGTGATTATATTACATAAGATTGTAATACTCCTTTTCCAAAGAGACCCTTTTCCTTACTGACTTTGGGGAAACAGGCAGCCATGCTGAAAAGGACCACCTGGCAAGAAACTGAGGGTAGCATCAGTTGACAGCCAGCAACAACTGAAGCCCCCAGTCCAGAATCCTTAGGGAATTGAATGCTGCCAATAACCACATAAACATGGAAACAGAACCTACCTCAGTTGAGCCTCAGATGAGATTACAACCCTGGATGACAATTTGAGGTGTTACGAGACCCCAAGACAGAGCATCCACCGGTTAAGTGCTGCTCAGACTGCTGACCCTCAGAAATTATGAAATTAAAAGTGAGTGTTTTTTAAGCCACCAAGAGTGTGGCTACTGGTATTTAGCAATAGATAACTAAATCTGTGACAGAACCTAGACCTTTGGCCTGAGCCCTGTCTGTGAGGAATGTTGGAAAAATGAGTATGTGAACTTTGTAGCTTTCAAAGCATAAGAAGTCTCACAGGATGGAACATACTTTTATATTTACTTCCTAGAGCTGCTGCAACAATCGACCACAAAGTTGATGACTTAAAACAACAGAAATTTATTCTTTAATAGTTCTGAAGGTCAGAAGTCCAAAATCAAGATGTTAGCAGGGTGATACTCTTTCCAAAAGCTTTAGTAGGTGGTTTTTTGCCTCTTTCTGCTTCCAGTGGCTCCTGGCATTTCTCGGCTTGTTGCCGGCATAATTTCAGTCTCTGCAACTGTCTTCACGTGACCTCCATTTTTTGTCTCTGTGTAACTTTTTCTGTCACTTCTGTGGCTTCTCTCATTGAATTTAGGGCCCACCTCTAATTCAGAATGATATAATCTCAATCCTTACCTTAATTACCTTTATGTTAAGGTTCCATAAACACAAATGTGCTTTTTTCTTTTTTTCATCCCCTTCTTAGTGTTAGGAAAGTGCTCCTTGACTGTGAAGACATACACCAAAGGTATTGCCATTGTGATTAGCTTATTCTATCTTTATTTTTTATTTTTTGTTTTTATTTTTTACTTATTTTTATTTTCTTTTTGAGATGGAGTTTTGCTCTTGTTGCCCAGGCTGGAGTGCAATGGCACAATCTCAGCTCACCACAACCTCTGCTTCCTGGGTTCAAATGATTCTCCTGCCTTAGCCTCCTGAGTAGCTAGGATTATAGGCCTGTGTCACCGCTCCTGGCTAATTTTTGTATTTGTAGTAGAGACGGAGTTTCACCATTTAGTCAGGCTGGTCTCAAACTCCTGACCTCCAGAGATCCACCCATCTCGGCCTCCCAAACTGTTGAGATTACAGGAGTGAGACACTGTACCCAGCTCTATCTTAATTTATCTAGCAAATTTTGACATGAAAAGCCACTATTTTCAGTATGGTTTGAAATACTTGTTTATCGTTTAATAAAAAAATATTTTTGGGAAATTTAGGAAAAATTTCACTTTTACTGGAGAAAAATTTTTAAAATCTAAAACCACATCCATTATTTCTATTCAAAAGTTCCCACCCTTGCTCTCTCCTATGTTGATGTGTGAAGAAAGTGTCCACATTACAATCCACTGAAATAATAAAGGAAGTAAACAATACATGCACATCATTGATATGAAGACCTTGAAAAATGCTCCGAATGGAAAATTTTTCTTTGAATATGAAATTGTTTAAATGCTGAGCATATTTCTACTTGTCCTTTATTCAACTTCGAAAGCAAAAAGTTTTACTGGAGCTTTTTGAAGTCCATGATTCTTTCACTTGTAACATTGTGACCAATGAGGTCATGTTTATTGTTTTAAAGGTTCAACCTAGATTCTGGGAGTGAGCCCCAATAAAGAGCCCTCTGTAAAATTTCTTCTGACTTTCTACATGTTCATCAGGAGTTCTGGGTAGGAATCATTTATAAAGGAAAATATTTTGATGTAATTAAATACAAGACCTTGTAGCCAACTTTTGTGATTGAAAACAAAATCAGTTTCAAAAATTCTAAATAAAGTTTTGTAAGAATCTGTATACAAATCCAATTGTCATAGATTAATCTTACAAGAAGATGCTGAAGATTGATATGATCAGTCCCCAAGCTGCCAGCTTCAACCTACATACTCTTCAACCTCTTTTGATCTGACTTTTTTGCTATGCCCCCTCTTCATCTAGGAGCTAGATATTATCTTCTGCTCATGTATCAAATTCTTGAGGGTGATATTGATTTGACAGTGACTAAATGTGAGTACTCCTCTTCATACAATGGCTGCTTCTTTGCTGTTTAAGCACTAAATTAATAAATATTTTTTAGTATCAGTCAGCATCATGCTAAAGGTCAATAGTATTGAGTGGAATCATAATATAGCAAGAGTCCCTGACAAACAGTATTCTGTAGTTCCTATATAATGTTGAGAGCTTTTAGTATATCCAACTATCTGTATAGTAAGTGTTTAAGCCATTCACAAATAAAGAAGGAATATAATCTTGGGTCATAGAAGTCAAAAGGTTTCATTAGCAAGCTTCCAAACATTGTGAAATCACATCGGCATTAAATTTGAATATGATATTTGTCACCTATTGATCACCAAGATTGATTTAGTATCAAGTTCTGCTTCAAGGTAGAGACACCAAACCCAAAATGCTGTCTCAATCATTTACCTTAACTGTAGACATAATACTGACCTCCAAATCTATATTTGGACTGGTTGCAAATATTCTTTGATGTTCAACTTTCTTCTAATAGCAAGAAAAGATCACCAAAAAGATTGTTCAAAGATACATCTAAGCAATCAACCCAATAAAAATTTAATACCATTCAAATGAGCTTCTCAGAGGTATAAATATCTTATTCATTCATCTGTTCATTTATTTTAATGTATTTATTTGTTGACTGCTCTGGGCCAGGCCTTGTGCTAGATGTCTTTTTAAATCCTGTATTAGATGTTTTATTGCCCTTAGTTCTGATAATTCTTCTTAGTAGGTGATATTTTCCTCATTTTATAAATGAAAGAAGTGAGACTCGGCATATGTGGACTGTAGCAAATAAGTTATTTGACTTAAACACACTCTATAGATTTACGTAAAGTCAAGATTTATGTAAAGTAAATAAACATCGTATAATAGGAACATTGGTTTGGCAGCAAGTATACTAACATTGGATTAAGCGACTTGAGGTTTACTTTTCTCATATAATTAGATATATGTAGATAGTCTGTTAGTATTAGTTCAATAGCTCAAAGATATCAAAACCAACATTTCTGAAATCCCCTTGGTCTCCCAACTATCCTCAGTTACAAGCATCATGTTCACATTTCAGGAAGAAGACAGAGGAAGGAAGTGGTGCTAATGATACTAATTCAACCCTTGTGCCGGGGCAAGAGCTTTCCCAGAAGCCATCAAAAAAGATTTGTGTTCCTGTACCAAGATATCTATCACAGGACAGCTCTCCATTGCAAGAAAATCTGACAGAGTGAGTATTTCTTTCTTTCTTTTTTTAGCCTCTGTGATATAAACAGCAAAAGAAAAAAATGTAGTGAATGGAAGTTGGGCTTCTCAAAAAATTGACCAGAAATCATCATAAATTTAATCTAAAACTATTGCGTATATTTTCATGGTAGAAAAAAAATACACATAGGCAATAATAAAACAACAAGTAGTAGGTCAGCTTGGAAAGGAGTTTGCCAGGTTGTGTGGACACATGATCATTCGTACGTGTGTCTGTGTGTTTATGTGGCAGAGGTGAGTGAAATACAAGGATTAATATTGGGAGCCTAGATTTAAAAATAGACATAGAAAAAAGGATCAAGAAAAAAGAGTAAGAGTTAGTTTTTATATGTGACAGCTTATTCTCAATCCAGAAAAATTGCAGAAAACACAGTCAACATAGTTTGATTCCCTCAGTAGCTTCTTATTGCCTAACAACTTTGGTAGATACTCTTAACTTGATATGTCGGGTCCTTCAGTATCTGGCTTCAGACCCAATTTTTTTTTTTTTTTTTTTGTGAGAGTCATAGTTAGTTTTTTTTTTTAATTTAACTTTTCATTCTGGGATACATGTGCAGAACATGCAGGTTTGTTACATAGGTATATATGTGCCATAGTGTTTGCTGCACCTACCAATTCCAGACCCGTTCTGCTCTTAATTACCCTATGCTCTAGTCACATAGATCAAACCTACTTGTTGGATGTCCCCCATATTTTTCTTATTTAGTCATGTTATTCTCCATCTTACTCACGTTAATATTTTCTTACTTTTATGCATGATGTCTGCTATTTAAAGTCTTAGTCATCTTCTAAAACTTGTCTTAGGTGACAACTTCTCCATGAAGACTTTTGGATCTCTCCAACTGAATGTGAACATTCAATCTACCTTTCATAACACATTAAAAAATTACTTCTCATATGATGCTTGTCTTGCTTTTTAAAATTTAATTATATACTTGTTAATTTTATTTTAACTTTTTTTTTCTAACCAGACAACATAGTTCAGTTAAGGTTCAGGAAGGATATGTTGTAGAAGACAATAATTCTTCAGTTTAATTAATTATTAGCAGTCATAAGGTTTATGTATTATGGACATAGAGTCTATAGTGTTCATGTTATATGTCGGCCTTGCAGCAAATTCAGCTACTGTCCTTTAAGCCAAGATTGAGGTTGTGTCATTTACTTATTAAATATGTTACTCTACTGCAATGTAGTGTTAACATCTGCACTGTACTCAACAGAAGAGTCAATTACTGTAATACTCTTGATATTGAACCACTAAACATGACCCTTCCTCAACGACAGCAGCTCAAATTGGATCTCATCCTGCTAAACTAGCTAATTCTTTGATCTGTACTGATTGCTTGGCATTACGTATATCAATAGCACTTAAGAGTTTATTATATGCTTCTGAAGCTCATAAAATATTGAGTATAGTTTTATTACATGATTATACTGCTGGGCTACCAAAGCCAGCAGGATGGAGGTGTGGCAGAGTGGAAAATGTTTAATGACATAGCTCAGTGTGTGTCATGGCATCCATATTTCTTCTCAATAGGGGAGCCACTAATGTCATAAACAGAAAATTAAAAATCAGCACTTTTGTAGGGAAAGTAACGTTCCCTCCTGTTGTTGCAGTTTGTGTAGAAGAGAGAGGCAACTGGAGGAGAAATTCACATAGTGCTGGAAGGCACAGCAGGATGTGTGCAAACCATTTTAGAGGAAAGCAAATACCAAGGCTGGTATTTGAAATATTTACCAAAGAGTTTTCCTCAGATTTTCTTGTACCCTTTGTACTTCTCCCTTTGGAGGAACAATACAGCATTTTAAAAAGCAAAATTACCAAATTACAGGATTACCAAAATCCAGTCCTCAGTTATTCAAAAGCCTAAACTCTCAAGAACTCAGATATCACATGACACAAGCGATAACTTTGAAAGAAAGGATGAGAAAACAGACTACCCACCTTATCTCTCTCCCCAGATTAGATGGAGTTTCTCTGGGAGAAAATGAGAGAAGGATGAGAGAGAATGTAAACAGCTTAGTATGTGGCATTTCCTCAAGAAGCAGATTTGCGCTCTGCCCCTGCCACACCACATGAAGATTTCTTGAGGAAGGATATAGGAAATTATTCAGGATACACTTGGTGTGACCACACATTAAGAATGCTCGTAGAGCTAAAGTGGTGCCTTCCAAAGTATTAGTGTGAAAGGTACCCAGACCCTGATGTGTTTCAAATTCATAAAACATATCCTTTATGCATGGAGAGCAGTACAGCCATGGCATAGGGATTAGTGCCCTAAATTTGGAATAAACAGCAGCCTGGGTGAATCTATGACCATAGGTCAGATGGGAAGATGTATGTGTCAATAGGTGTTATAATAGACAAACAATAATACAGACTTTATTGTGTTATCTCACTCCTAACATGGGAAGACCACAGTGTTAAATAAACCCACCCTTCCTCTGGAATTTGTACAGCCAATTTCTGAAATTATATTTAAAATAAATTAAGGCCACTAAAATAAAATATAACACTTCAGTTTTTATACACTCCAATTTGTGGCTTTCCCAATACATACAACATACCATTGATAAGGATCTAGTGCTCAACCTAGCTTTGAAGAAAGAGAACATACTTTCCAGATTTAGAAATGTTAGCCAAATACAAGATATCAACATTCACTGTAAGTGAGTATAAACAAGAGCATCCCATGATTCAGTACATAGGCCATGTAGGCAGAAGAATGAGGAACAGAAGAGGATGAGAAAAGAGACTTAGACTTAAAGACACAGAATCTCATTTCTGTCAGTCTTTAAAAAGGATAAATTTCAAATATTTATTGCAACCTAAATATAATTTAGCATAAGTAGTATATAATTACATATAGTAACATAAGTTGACGTCTATTTTCTCATGGTGAGTTTGGTCATTTTTAACAAGGCATTTTGTCTTCATATGTCCCGAGATTAAGAACACCTTCAGGCCTTGTTACAGATAGATATTTGACCAAAGTAGCTCCTCTCTGACTTTTATGTCAGGAGAACCCTGGATGGATAAAATAAGTTAGCAATATACCTTACCAAATGTATTTTATCAAGGCGTCTTTATTTTCTGGGTTTACTGACTACTGTATATCCATGCTGGAGTCCTTGGACTTGTTTGACATAGATGTTATAATACCCCAACCTTCCAACTGTATATGGATGGATATAATTTCCTCTAAATTTTTATCAAGTACATTTTTGAAAACAAGCAGTTAATTGATCATCAAAAAATGACATCAATATTTCATCTCCCTATCAATCCTACTCTAGCCTCACTGTGTAAAAAATATATTTTGATACTTAACCTAGATTCCCATGTGGAAGCCTAATGTTTTCTCAAAAGTATTCAGTGTGCAGAGGAGAGTGGGAGAAAAAAAATCAATGGTTACTTAATGCACTTTCCTATTTAGAATATAAAATGTATAATAGCGGAAGGGAAATAAAATTTCTAAGTGAAAACAGAAGAATAGACTGAATTACCCTACACATTGAAATGCCTCACATAAAAGGATCTGAGAATAAACAGACTAACATCCTACATAGTACTTGATACACATATTTAAACCAAAAAATACATTGACAGAGGCCTGGGGGTGCTTGGTGGGGTTATCCGAAGTACGCATTGCCAGCTAAAAACAAGTTTTCTTTTCATTCTGAATCCTAAGATCAAATTTTGAGATAACCAATTTGAACTAGTTTTCTATTAAATGTTTAAGCTATCATCAGAAAAATCTATAAAAAATATTTGAAACCCACTAAATAAAAGAAAACAGCACCTTAATATTTGTGTTGTTGTCCCTAGTGTAAGTAAACAATTCCAGAAAGGGCTGGAAACTTGTAGGAGATGTGTTTTTCTATGTAAGTTTGGTGTCAGAGTTTGTTGACAGTGTCTATATTCTAGGGCAAGTATGTGGGTCTCTTATGTAATGAGTAGGATCAGAGCTTCAGAAGGTCAAGGAAGGGAAAGGGAGTTTGTCACCAAAATTTCGTGCTTTGTCTGTGTCTAGAAATCTTTTAGTCCTAGGTTTCCTACAGAATCACCTCTTTATATTTCTTCTTCCCTTTTATTTTCATTGTCATGACTTTTGGTTTCTGATCAGGGTTTCTGATCTGCTCTGACAATAGCAAGTAATAGTTTTTCCCTTCTTAGTATTGCTACCTTGTCCCTAAGACCTCAAGTCCACGTTACTTGAGATCAGGCAGCTGTCTGCCCATTGTTATTTCACTGAAGTAGTTAGGTCTTTGAGTGTTTAGTGTGAGGTTGGAGAGGATGTGGAAGGATAGGGAAGAGAAGAAGAAATCAATATTGTCAATTAACTGTGTGAGATGATAGAGGGAAATTGAGGAAGGATACACTAATATTTTAAGGATATTCAGTAAGGAATAAATAACCAACAGAGCTGCAGTTGTAACACAGCCTAGGCCAGTGCTGAGAGCTACAACCTAAGTACCAGGAATCTGGAGTTGACTTGTTTATCTTTTAGGAGTGTGACCTTAGTGTGATCATAGGCAGGTCACCTCAACTCCCTGGGTCTCAGTTTCCTCATTAGAAAAATTAGGAGTTTGAACCAGATGAATTCCAAAGTTGCTGTCAGATCTTTTTGGAATAGTATGCTTTTACTTTTGCTTTGAATTCTGTTAGGCAAAGTTTCTATTTCAAAAATAATATAGGTCACCTTGAGTCATGTATTTTTTTCTTTTTGTACCAGCTGAGTTGGCCTTCTTTACATCAGAAATCCTGCAAGATAGAATCCTAGAGAGCACTGAAAGGAATTTTAATCAATTTCACCCGATGCTGCTACACAAACAGTAAAGTTTGTGGTGCCCAATGAATACTTGATAGGCTATCAATTAGCTGTCCTAGAAAATGTTCACAGATCATTTAGGAGAAAGTATTTTGCTGAAAAAAAAAATCAAGGTTTTAGATATGACTTCCAAATAGTGATTTGTATTTAATGTTCTCCCATTGCTACCAGCCCCTTTAGTGAACGCTAAGTATGCATCATTTCCACCTGATTAAATGTCCCTAATTTCTCTAGTCATTCCTCATATGACACGGTTTCTAGATCGCTCAGGCCTATGCCAAAATTTCTGTGAAAATGCTCTATTATTGCAGCTGATTTCTCATTAACTGGTGGGACTATGGTTCAATGCTTCTGCTAAAATTCAGAAAACTCCACAGTCAACAGAGAGTCTAGAAGATTTATTCACATTATAAATCCAGGATATACTGTCATCAGTTACAGCACAGGAGGTCATAATCTGCTAAAGAAACTGTGACAAGGTTTTTGGGAGCATAAAGCATACAACTCTGGAATTTGTTAAACAAAAAAAAAAGTAGGCTCATTATAGTTGAATGCATGGTACAATAATACTCTGGGAGAAATGGCATCCTTTACAGTTAAAATAAAGGTAATTGGGGGAAATTAAGGTTTTTATAATTTATACTTTAAAATACTATCACATATGCAATACTGATGAGGCACTTGCCTTAAATCTGTAAGGAATAAATAAATACAAACATGAGAGTATTTACACAACCATTCTTGACATAAAGGGAAGAAAGCTTATAATTTCTGAAACATCAAAGAGCTCAATGAATATTTCCAACCAAAATGCAAATTCTAAAATGATTAATGATGAAAAATCTTTACATCCTACTTTATGTAACCTTTAAATCTGTAGGGTCATCCCTGACAAGAAGCTAAATCTCTTTGAGATCAAGCTTATTTTACAGTAATTTTTTTCGTTTTCTGAATGATGCCTCCTTTCACACAATAATTTTTTTAAAAAAATCTTACATTACAGAGGCAGAGCCTTTTACTTTAGGCATTTCTTGAACTTTATCATTTTTTAAAATTAATGAGTTATTTCTGATTTCCTATTACCTAAGGAATATACCACTTGTTCTATCCTTAAGGTGCTGCACACTTTTAGTCCAGTCTATATCTTCCCCTTCCACTTCCCAAAGTGACCAAAGATCTCATCTCATTACAGCCTCAGTTCATAGTCCCAGATTTCCTCATCTAAATCGTTTAAATCAAGTGGCAATGAGTAACCCATTAAATGAAAGTTGTGGACGCAATTCCTCTACATCTTTGAACTTTTGAAACTAAAGAAACATGTTATGTGCCCCAAACACTCCCAACAAACAATCATCATGGGGCAGGCATAGGATAACAATTACAGGCATTCCCGCTCAAAATAGAACCAAAAATAAACACAAATATTAAGATAAAAATAAAGTAAGAAGTCTTGTAATCCTGCTGGACAATCCAGCCAGACTTCCTTGATTAGGTTTCTAGGCCTAGGAACAATCCTCCAAGGCTCTTGATTTTGCCTCCTGGGACTTGGTTATACCTTTGAGTTTTGGTTTCTGTCCTCTGAGTCATCTCTGTTTATCCACAGTGGGGCTGAGTATTTTTATCAACCTTCCTATAAAATTCTGAGCGTTCAAAAGCCTCTTTTTACTTCACACTCTTTCTGTTTCTTGTCCTCCAAGCGGGAAATGTTTCTGCTGACATAATATTCTCAAGAATTTTGTGGACCTTGTGTGGTTTCATAGGGCATTTATTCTGTTAGATAAAGGCAACATCCACAGATTTTTGAAATAATGGCTTTTCTGTTCTGGCCTTCTGTTGAGGTGGTTTAGGAATAATACTCTCGAGCTTCCTCGAGGCTTTCTGGTTTGATTGAGATGCTCTGTAGGGCAAGCCCTTAATATCTTGTGACTCTGACCTTTTGATCTTTAGAAGTTTCAGCAAAAGGCTTTTTGAAGTTTCAGCAAAAGGGTCAGTCTTTTCTCTAGAATATGCTTCCAGACAGTGAATTTCTTAGTTTAATAGTTCTTCCCTCAATCTCTCATCTTTCCTCTCTCATTTTACTATAAGCCACAAATCAGGCAGAATCTTCAATCACTTGCTTGTAGATCTTCTTAGCTCTGTACCCAAGTTGATCACATATAAATTCAGCTTTCTACATAACTGTAGGACACAGTTTCCACCACTATAGAACAAGGATCCAACCTGCTTGCTCCCATGTTCAATAATATATTCTTCTCCTCCTGAACCCTCATCAGTAGCATTTTCAACATTCATATTTCTACTAGCAGTGTGTTCAAGGCAATTGAGGCTTTCTCTGACATGCTTCTCAACACTGTTCTCAAATGTCCAGCTTCTTCTCACTGCTTAGTTCCAAAGCCCTTCCATATTTTCAGGTATTTGTTACAGTAGCACCTGGCTTTTGGGTACCAAAATCTGTATTAGTTTTCTATTGCAATGTAATAAATTGCCTTAATTTAACAGCTTAAGACAACACCCATTTGTCAATTCACAGTTATTTAGGTCATAAGTATGGACATGGTACAACTGGATTCTTCGCTCAAAGTAGCCAAAAGCTGACATCAAGATGTCTTCTGGGGCTGCAGTTCTCATTTGAGGTTTGGAGTCCCCTTCCAAACTCACTGTATGTTGGAAGAAGTCAGTTTCTAGTGATAGTAGGTCTGAGATCCTTCTCTCCTTGGTGGCTATCAGCTGGGGGCCTCAACTCCTCATGGTTACCCCTCTCTTTTGGCAATTTACAAGATGATGCTTGCTTTCGTACTGCCAGCCAGAATGCATCTTTCTTACAACTTCTTCTGCTACCAGTTGGACAGAACTCTAAAGGGTTCATGTGATCATGTCAAGCCCACCTGGATGATCTCCCTTTCTTAAAGTCAACTGTAACACAACCTAATCACAGGAGTAAAATCTATTGTCTTCATGATCCCTAGGATTATACAGGGCATGCACTTCAGAGGCAAGGAAAATCTTGGGGAGACATCTTAGAATTCTACCTACCGTTATAATAATATGTTAAATTATCTGGAAGGATATCATCTAGCTTAATGTCTGCCTCTAAAGGCCTATATAAATCAGGTTTAATTCTTTTTTTTCCCATTCAGATATAATAACAAGGAGGCAATAATAGTTGCAAAGTTCCCATAATTTTTGTATTCTGAGCTTTACTATTTTAAGTAATGCTTGATGAATCCCAGTGAATTCTATATTGAGATAAAACTCAATACACTAAATATAACAGAGACTTAAGTTTTATATAAATCATTCATGAAGAAAAAGTCTTTTAAATACAAATAATTCAGTTTCATCCAAAGATCAAATATCTTTTATTGCAAAAATTGGGCTTATAGAAATAATTATGGAAAGATAATAAAATGTTTGTTTTACCTTATACACATTTGCATACTAATAAATGTAACTATTGGGTACAAAAGGAGAAAAATAGTTTTGCGTATATAAGTGCAACCGAGAAACACTTAGAGGCCTTAGTGCTGTTGTCCTTAATCTTGGCTGCCAAAAAGCACTTAGCATATGTAAAAAAATACAGTAAAACAAAACACAAACAAAGAAATTCCCGGGTCCCATTCTGAAAGATTCTAATTCAATTGCAGGTCATGGCCATAATCTTGGAAATGGCAATAGCCAAGGTCCTTCGGAAGCTCACAATCTAAAGTAAAAAAAAACATACTTGAAAAATCAGCTTGCACCAAGGATCCTTGCACCAAGGATTTAATGTTAACTTTAAACATTGAGGTTTCTCTGCATTTATTGAGATAATCATGTGGTTTTTGTCATTGGTTCTGTTTATGTGATGGATTACATTTATTGATTTGCATATGTTGAACCAGCCTTGCATCCCAGGGATGAAGCCAGCTTGATCGTGGTGGATAAGCTTTTTGATGTGCTGCCAGATTTGGTTTGCCAGTATTTTAAAGAGGATTTTCGCATAGATGTTCATCAGGGATATTGGCCTGAAATTTTCTTTTTTTGTTGTGTTTCTGCCAGGTTTTGGTATCAGGATGATGCTGGCCTCATAAAATGAGTTAGGGAGGAGTCCCTCTTTTTCCATTGTTTGCAATCATTTCAGGAGGAATGGTATCAGCTCTTCTTTGTACCTCTGGTAGAATTCGGCTGTGAATCCATCTGGTCCTGGGCTTTTTCTGGTTGATAGGCTATTGATTACTGCTTCAATTTCGAACCTGTTCTATCCTTGGTCTATTCAAAGATTCAACTTCTTCTTGATTTAATATTGGGAGGGCGTATGTGTCCAATAATTTGTCCATTTCTTCTAGTTCTAGTCTATTTGCATAAAGGTGTTTATAGTATTCTCTGATGGTAGTTTGTATATCTGTGGGATCAGTGGTGATATTCCCTTTATCATTTTTTATTGTGTTTATTTGATGCTTCTCTGTTTTCTTCTTTATTAGTCTGGCTAGCAGTCTATCTATTTTGTTATTCTTTTCAAAAAACAAGCTCCTGGATTCATTGATATTTTGAAGGGTTTTTCGTGTCTCTATCTCTTTCAGTTCTGCTCTGATCTTGGTTATTTCCTGTCTTCTGCTAGCTTTTGAATTTGTTTGCTCTTGCGTCTCTAGTTCTTTTAATTGTGATGTTAGAGTGTCAATTTTAGATCTTCCCACTTTCTCCTGTGAGTCTTCAGTGCTATCAATTTCCCTCTAAACATTGCTTTAGCTGTGTCTCAGAGATTCTGGTATGTTGTGTCTTTGTTCTAATTGGTTTCAAAGAACTTATTTATCTCTGCCTTAATTTCATTATTTACCCAGTGGTCATTCAGGAGCAGGTTGTTCAGTTTCCACATAGTTGTATGGTTTGAGTGAGTTTCTTAATCCTGAGTTCTAATTTGATTGCACTGTGGTCTGAGACAGTGTTTGTTATGATTTCCAATTTTTTGCATTTGCTGAGGAGTGTTTTACTACCAAATATGTGGTCAATTTTAGAATAAGTGTGATGTGGTGCTGAGAAGAATGTATATTATGTTGCTTTGGGGTGGAGAGTTCTGTAGATGTCTATTGGGTCCGCCTGGTCCAAAGCTGAGTTCAAGTCCTGAATATCCTTGTTAATTTTCTGTCTCATTGATCTGTCTAATATTGACAGTGGGGTGTTAAAGTCTCCCACTATTATTATGTGGGAGTCTAAGTCTCTTTCTAGGTCTCTAAGAACTAGCTTTATGAATCTGGGTGCTCCTGTATTGGGTGCATATATATTTAGGATAGTTAGCTCTTCTTGTGGCATTGATCACTTTACCATTATGTAATGGCCTTCTTTGTCTCTTTTGATCTTTGTTGGTTTAAAGTCTGTTTTATCAGAGACTAGGATTGCAAATCCTGCTTTTTTTGCTTTCCATTTGCTTAATAAATATTCTTCCATCCCTTTATTTTTAGTGTGTCTTTGCACATGAGATGGGCCTCCTAAATACAGTGCACCGATGGGTCTTGACTCTATCAAATTTGCCAGCATGTGGCTTTTAATTGGGGCATTTAGTCCATTTACATTTAAGTTTAATATTGTTATGTGTGAAAATGATTCTGTCATTACGATGATAGCTGTTTATTTTGCCCATTAGTTGATGCAGTTTCTGCATAGTGTTGATGACCTTTACAATTCAATAAAATTCAACACCGCTTCATGCTAAAAACTCTCAACAAATTAGGTATTGATGGAACAAATGTCAAAATAATAAGAGCTATTCATGACAAACACACAGTCAATATCATACTGAATGGGCAGAGCTGGAAGCATTCCCTTTGAAAACTGGCACAAGACAGGGATGCCCTCTCTCACCATTCCTATTCAACATAGTGTTGGAAGTTCTGGCCAGGGCAATCAGGCAAGAGAAAGAAATAAAGGGCATTCAAATAGGAAGAGAGGAAGTCAAATTGTCTCTATTTGCAGATGACATGATTGTATATTTAGAAAACCCCATCGTCTCAGCCCAAAATCTCCTTAAGCTGATAAGCAAGTTCAGCAAAATCTCAGGATACATAATCAATGTGCAAAAATCACAAACATTCCTATACACCATTAATAGAAAAAACAGAGAGCCAAATCATGAGTGAACTCCCATTCACAATTGCTACAAAGAGAATAAAATACCTAGGAATCCAACTTAAAAGGGATGTGAAGGATCTTTTCAAAGAGAACTACAAACCACTGCTCAAGGAAATAAGAAAGGGCACAAACAAATGGAAAAATATTCCATGCTCATGGATAGGAGGAATTAATATCATGAAAATGGCCACACTGCCCAAAGAAATTTATAGATTCAATGCTGTCCCCATCAAGCTTCCATTGACTTTCTTCACAGAATAAGAAAAAACTACTTTAAATTTCATATGGAACCAAAAAAGAGCCCGTATAGCCAAGACAATCCTAAGCAAAAAGAACAAACCTGGAGGCATCATGCTACCTGACTTCAACCTATATTACAAGGCTACAGTAACCAAAACAGCAAGGTACTGGTACCAAAACAGATATATAGACCCATGGAACAGAACAGAGGCCTCAGAAATAACACCACACATCTACAACCATCTAATCTTTGACAAACCTGACAAAAACAGCAATAGGGAAAGGATTCCCTATTTAATAAATGGTGTTGGAAAAACTGGCTAGCCATATGCAGAAAACTGAAACTGGACTCCTTCCTTACACCTTATACAAAAATTTACTCAAGATGGATTAAAGACTTAAACATAAGAACTAAAATCATAAAAACCCTAGAAGAAAACCTAGGCAATACCATTCAGGACATAGGCATGTGCAAAGTCTTCATGACTAAAACACCAAAAGCAATGGCAACAAAAGCCATAATTGACAAATGGGATCAAATTAAAGAGCTTCTGCACAGCAAAAGAAACGATCATCAGGTTAAACAGGGAGAATGGGAGAAAATTTTTGCAATCTATCTATCTGACAAAGGGCTAATATCCAGAACCTATGAGGAACTTCAACAAATTTACAACAAAAAACAAACAACCCCATCAAAAAGTGGGTGAAGGATATGAACAGACACTTCTCCAAAGAAGACTCTAATGTGTCCAACAAACATATGAAAAAAAATCTCATCATCACTGCTCATTAGAGAAATGCAAATCAAAACCACAATGAGATACTATCTCATGCCAGTTAGAATGGTGATCATTAAAAAGTCAGGAAACAACAGATGCTGGAGAGCATGTGGAGAAATAGGAACGTTTTTACACTGTTGGTGGGAGTGTAAATTAGTTCAACCATTGTGGAAGACAGTGTGGTGATTCCTCAAGGATCTAAAACCAGAAATACCATATGACCCAGCAATCCTATTACTGGGTATATACCCAAAGGATTATAAATCATTCTACCATAAAGACACATGCACATGTATGTTTATTGCAACACTATTCACAATAGCAAAGACTTGGAACCAACCCAAATTCCTATCAATGATAGACTGGATTAAGAAAATGTGGCACATATACACCATGAAATACTATGCAGCCATAAAAAATGATGAGTTCATGTTCTTTGCAGGGACATGGATGAAGCTGGAAACTATTATTCTCAGCAAACTAAAACAGGAAAGAGGAACAGAAAACCAAACACCGCATGTTCTTACTCATAAGAGGGAGTTGAACAATGAGAACACATGGACACAAGAAGGGGAACATCACACGCTGGGGCCTGTTGGGGGTGGGGTCTAGGGGAGGAATAGCATTAGGAGAAATCCCTAACGTAGATGATGGGTTGATTGGTGCAGCAAACCACCATGGCACATGTACACCTATGTAACAAACCT
This sequence comes from Pan paniscus, assembly GCF_029289425.2. Taxonomy (NCBI): domain Eukaryota; kingdom Metazoa; phylum Chordata; class Mammalia; order Primates; family Hominidae; genus Pan; species Pan paniscus. The sequence continues at coordinate 157,459,111 of NC_073249.2, forward strand.
GCATGTTCTGCACATGTATCCCAGAACTTAAAGTATAAAAACAAATTAAGGTTTAATATAGGTAAAGTACAATGTCACAAGTGATGAATAATCAGAAAGGAGCATACCCATGTAATACACACTTATGTCACAAAATAGAATAAAAAAAATCAGAGCCCCCCTCCCCCAACCATACCCCTTTCAAAGCATTAAACACTGCCTTTTCAAGGGCAACCATTTCCTTGAATTTTAACACCAAAGATAGTTTTACCTATTTTGAATTTCATACTGATGAAGTAATAGAGTTTTAAAAATCTAAATTGTTTCACTCAATATTGTATTTGCCAGATTAATTCATGCCGTTGTATGTAGCAAAGGTTTGTTTCTTGTTATTCTCTATATTTTCTCAACTGTTTAAATACATTACAATTATTTATCTGTTGATGCACATTTGGGTTATTTCCCAGTTTGGAGCAATTGTAAATGATGCTTCTGTAAATGTTTCCAAATTATAACTGTCTTTTGGTGTACATGTGTACACATTTCTAGAATGGTGATTGCTGAGTCATAAAGCATGTATATGTTCATTTATATTTACTTTCATGTAGCTTTCCGAGGGTGATTATACTAAGTTTTACTTCTGCAAGCAGTATGTGATAGCTCTTATTGCTCTATGTGTTTATCAACACTATAGTCAATCTTCTACAATTTTTTAGCTATTATGGTGGCTATGCGATGATGGCTCACTGCAGTTTTATTTTTCATTTTATTCAATTTCCCTAATGATGACAATTTGGGTGTCCTCTCAGCTGAAGTGCCTGTTCAAGCCTTTTGCTCATTTTTCCACTGGGGTCTGACAATTTCCTATTGATTTACAGAAATTCTTTGTATAATCTGGCCTCACATCCTACTGGATACAACATATTTTGCAAACGTCATGTGTTAGTCTATAGGTTGTTTTGTTCACGTTTTGTTTTGCTCACGTTTAAAGATTTCTTTTGTTTAAGAGAGGCTTTAATTTTAATGTAGTTAAAAATGTTCTTCTAGATAGTTATTACCTCTTGTAATGGTCTATAAGCTTTACTGTTTTGCCTTTCACTTTTAGTTTCATTAAATAACTGGAATTTTCTGTGTGCAGTACAAAGTAAAAATGAAGCCATTGTTTTTCTGTGCAGATAATCCAATTAAACCAGTAGCACTGGTTGAAAAGATGAGGTAAACATTTCTAGAGATAGTTTGAAGTTTTGGATAATGATATATTACACTAGTGGGGTCATGAATTTGCTCCTGTCAGATACCTAGGGGAAGAGCATGCTACCTTCATAAAAACAGGGATTGAGAAAATTTTAATCTTGAAAGGGTTGGTATATTTCAGGTTGACTCTTATTCCTAGGGTGTAAACTTTTGACGTCCCAGTTTGGGACCCTTCACTCTTGATGGTCTTTGATCTCCAATTTTTATTCCCCTAGGCTCTGAACCTACCAAAAGTTCTTGTTTCACTTTCTTAGCCTCTCGACTTCCACTTTCAAATCAGCAAATGCTTTAAGGGAATGAGTTGTCCCAAGTATCAGGTTCACATTTCTGTGTTTCTTTCATTTTTCGGATCTTGGTCTGATGAACCTTATTTCCTTGATAGCTTACAAACAATGCTTACACACAGACCTTACTTTATTATTTTGTCTGCAATTTTCCAGTCATTCTAAGCAGGAGAGTTCTTTAAAAATAAACTAGTTTACATTGTCTGAAACAAAACTTACAAAATGTAATTTAAGACCGCTAATGACTACTTAACTTCCTAAAAGAGATAGGAATCCAGGATATTCCTGTGTTTCTGACTCTTCCTACCATATAATAAAACATCTATTTAATTTAACTCATCAAAAGTACTTAGTTGATTCCTGAAAGCTCTTTTAAGAGAGGTTATATGAAATCAGCTGGGACAGGTCAGCGGAAGAAATACATTTTTGGCCAGAGAAGGGAGTCCGTTATGCACCTTTCAAATAATAACCCAGAAGAAAACTCTGACTCTGTCTCTGTAAATAGCTTTCCTGGTAATAGGGATGGTAGAGGTCATCTGTGCTTGTAATAGTGGTGTCTGGAAACTAATCATAACACCTGTTTCTAGAGTATAAATTGCACAGACAATAGTGGCTCAGAGCATGGTTTTGATAGGACAGAAATACTGTGATATTCCTTCAGGTATTGATTTTTCCCCATTTATTTCTTTGTCCCAGGACTTTGGTGTTGATTAAAAAGACACTGCTAGTTAATTTTGAGGCCATAGCTATGTGGCTAAGGAGAAGCCACAGGTTAGTGGTATTGCCTATCTTACTCAAGCCAAAACAAAGATACATTTAGTTTATGTTGCCCTCTGTTCTCTATCTCAGTCTTTCTATTTATATTCAAGCCTTAAGTTTGTTTAGCCACATGATACAATAAGGCCTTATAATCTGTCTTTATTTATGGGTACACTAATGTTTTCATCACTTGCTTCACTCTTGATAAGAATACTTATGCTGAAAATAGTGGGGAAGACAGGAATATTCTGAATCCACATATTTCTCTTGGGGAGTCTTCTGTTTAATATTTTCAAACAGAGAAAATAACTTAGTACATTTGCTTCTTTTATAGCCATTAGTAGTACTAAGTAACTCATATGTACACAATATACAAAAATTCCAGTTTCTGAACGTATGGTCAGCAGATAACCTGCATGATCAATATTTGCAGATAACCTGCAGAATGCATGATCAATATTAAAATTTGTCGGTCTCACCCTAGATCTAAGTCCACATCTCTGGTGGAGGGCCCAGAAATTGACATTTAAATGTTTCCTGTGCAAACATGATTCATATACACACTATTTAATATGCACAGTGGAAAGTTCTGTCACATATATTACCTCACAGAGCCTTCTGGAGTAGGTATAATTATCTCCAATTTCCCAGTGAGGAAACTGAGACACAGAGATGTAAACCATTGGAATAAATTCATATGTAAACTGATCTGGGATGCCAGTTCTCCTGATGCCAGGTTCAATGCTTATCTCATTACATCATCCTTACTCTCTGCAAAGAATCTCTCTCTTAGAAAAGAGATTTTGTCCACATAGAGCTTTCTAAGCAGCATAGCCCAAATGCCTATCCTTTGCTCTGTGGAACCAATTATTGAGATCGTGTATTATGATAACTTTCAGCACACACACTGGGCTTTTCATTTTCAGAGTGCCCAATTTTGATAAAGCACTTTGGAGCTTGCTTGGAGGTTCTGTATATAAAAGCCATGTCATGGATAAAGCAGGTTTAACACCTGTGAGTGATAGCACAATATGAGGGTCACCAGGAGCAGAGACACTGCCACTGTTAGAGCAGGTAGAGAAGACTTATAGCAGACTTTGATGAATGACTCAGCCTCAAGTCCATAGATGTAAAGCTCATTAAATGCAATCCAGAATTACCTTCTATAACAAATGAGAAAAAGTGACATTTTTCCTATCTGAGATCTTTAGCATTTTGTGGGCCAGCAAAATAAGTTACTGATAAAGACTGGTCTTCTAATTTACTTAGCTGGGAAGAATTTCAAGTATTCCCTCCAGCAAACACATGAAAATAACAACCATGGCCACTAGTAACAGCTACTGATATTGAATGCTCACTATATTCCACAAACTTAGCCTATAGCTTATTATAACTATCTTACTTCACAGATTTGGATCATGATCCCCAAACACACAATCTCCATTGACAATCCTGAATGTTGAAATCCCAAAAGATCAAAACCTTTATTTATACAATGTATTGTATGTTTCAAAATAGCTGGAAGATAGGACATGTTTCCATATCCTGGATGATATATGCTGGAGGTGGTGGATACCCTAAATACACTGACTGTATCATTATACCTTCTATGCATGTGACAAAATATCACATGTACTCCATAAATATGAAGACATATTATGTGTCAATAAAAATAAAGATAAAAATGCATCATTTGCCTGCAGTGGAATCCCTTCCAGCTGAAAACATTCGAGGAGCTTTTAATAAATTAAAGTTGCATTTGCCTTAAGAAGCCAGTGATAGGGAAGGCACTAAGATGGTTGACTAGAAGCAGCTAGTGTGTGCTGCTTTCACAGAAGAAAAAGTGTCAGGTAAATACTAACTCTTCAACTGCAACATCCAGGTGGACACATAGGGATTCATCAAGGAAACAACTTGACCCATGGAGAATGGAGAGGAGTGAGACAGGATGACCACCCACCCAGGCATGGCATGGAGCCAGGAGAGACCTCACACTGCAGGGAAATGGTGAGTGAGTGAGAATCCCCAGGAGCCCACACTTCTGCCATGGACCTTTGCGACTCTGGGCTCAGGAGATCTGCTATTACCCCCAACAACTGAGGCCTCCAGACTAACATGGAGAGCTTTGTGGAGTCTGGGCTTCCGCTCATGTACACCCAGAGTCCTGGGAGCCTTGAATCCCTGGGCATCCTGGCATTCACAGCTGCAGGTCTGGCAACAGGGAGGTCAGGCTCCCTTGCATGCTCCCAGGAAGGGGACAAGAACTATGGATCTGAGCAGGGACAGACTGCAAGCCTTGCCTCCAACGCACCTCGCAGGAAAAATCCCACTGGCCTGGGACTCTAGCATGGCCACACCAAACCTGCCTAGGCTCTCAGACCAGTAGCATCTCTGTACTTCCCTGGGATGGAGCTTCCAGAGATAGAGGCTGGCCACCAGCTTTGCTGCCCCACAGCCCTCACCCTGTTGCCCTCAGGCTCTGGATGGTGCATGGTGATTAGGGACTGGCACGGAACCCCAGCACAGTGAAGCCACCTCATGGAAAAGTGGCCAGACTGTTTTCCACATAGTTCCCTTCCCTGCTTCTCCTCACTTAGTGGGGCCTTCTGACCTAGACTCCAGCACAACTACGCTGCCTCTGTCTGAAAACTTCAGTGGGTGGCAGCTCTGCTTTTCTCTCTGGAGGAAATCCCAGAGACAATCCACAGCCCCTCCATCACTTTAGCTGAAGTGGTACTGCCCTAACTGCCCTCGGGCTGGGGAAGGAACAAAGGGCCTGGTGGCTGTGCTGGCAACTCCAGCACACTGCAGCCACCATATGGAGGGGAGCCAAGTCTCTCTTCCCAGGCCCTACCCCACACTCTTCACCAAACAGAGCCCCTGGCTCAGGACCACAGAACAGCCACCCCACCCATGGCTGAGCATACCAACTGGTAGTGTCATAGGATCTGTAGTGTGTAACTTTTCCAGCCAGAAATCTGTGAAAGGTGGCACCTTTGCCCAAGTTTTGCTTGAGCCCACTGGTCTCATTCTGCCCACTTGGCCTGGCAGGCTTCCCTTGGGAGCACTACTGGCCTGTATCCCATGCCTGCCAGGGTGGGCCAGGTGCAGAGAAGTGAGGGATGGGTGAGCAAGCATGGGGTCCAGACACTGTGCACAGCCAGGTGTGCTGGCTGCAGAGGGGTGAGCAGCTGCAGGCTCCAGCACAGGTGCTGGCTCCATCCAAGGCTGTGGCTGGATCAAGTGTACTGCAAGTGCCTTCCACTGCAGGCACTGGGGAATGCTTTGGTACCTAGAAGCTTGGAGATGCCAGGAACCATAGAACCCCAAAGAGGGTGTCACAGCCCTGGTTCAGGGAGCCCCTAGGTTTGGGATCCCCAAAGGGCCACAGTTCTTTCCTTCTTATTGCCTGAAACATGGCAAGTGGGGACATGTTTCAGCCCCGTTTGTGTTACAGCTCTTTCAGTCCCACCATTCAGCAGCTCTTGAGTTCTTGTCCTGCATTTAAGAACAATGAGGAATGCAGACAACTGGAGGGTGTGCAAGGAAGAGAGGAGATTCACTGAGCGATGGAGAAGCTCTCAAGTGACCCAAAGTGGTTAGCTTCTTTCCACAGGCAGGTCATCCCAATATCTGCCTGAGTCTGGCTGAGTTCAGGGTTTGTATGGGCTTCAGAGGGGAGGAAGTGTGTGCTGATTGGTCCATAGGCGGCCATGGGCAGGGCCAGAAAAAACATGATAAGTGCTCACTCCAGTCCACAGAACTGGCAGCCCAGCCCCCAAGCTTCAGGCCATCCCTGGCTTGAAGGTGGAGTTTCACTGGAGACCTTCTCCTTTCTGTCCAGGCTCCTGCCACTGTTCATGGCACCCAGGCTCTTGACTCCTACCACTGTTCATGGCACCCAGGCTGTTGACTCCTACCACTGTTCATGGCACCCAGGCTGTTCATGCTGAGAGGTACCTGCAGGCCTGTGCTGAGCCACCCTCAGCCCCCTCTTGGCCTCCCTCCTGGATTCAGGTGATTCCCTTGCCTCAGCCTCCTGAGTAGCTTGGATTACAGGCATACACCACCACGCCCGGCTAATTTTTGTATTTTTAGTAGAAATGGGGTTTTACCATGTTGCTCAGGCTGGTCTCAAACTCCTGACTTCATGATCCACCCGCCTCGGCCTCCCGAAGTGCTGGGATTACAGGTGTAAGCCACCACATCCGGCCAAAAATCAGTAACATTCTTATAAATCAACAACGTTCAAGCTGAGAGCCAAATCAAGAATGGAATCTCATTCACAATTGCCACACAGACAAAAATAAAACATGTAGGCATATAGCTAACCAGGGAAGAGAAAGATCTCTACAAGACTTATGAAACACTGATCAAATAAATCAGAGATGACACAAACAATTGAAAAACATTTCATGCCCATGGATAGGAAGAATCAATATTGTTAAAATGGCCATACTGCCCAAAACAACTTATAAATTCAATGTTATTGCTGTCAAACTACCAATGACATTCTTCACAGAACTAGAAAAACTATTTTAAAATTCATATAGAACTACAAAGGAACCTGAATAGCCAAGTAATCCTAAGCAAGAAGAACAAAGCTGGGGTCATCATGTTACCCGACTTCAAATTATACCACACAACTACAGTAACCAAAACAGCATAGTACTGGTACAAAAACACACACATAAACCAATGGAACACAATAGAGAGCCCAGAAATAATGCCTCACACTTACAACCATCTGACATTCAACAAAGTCAACAAAAACAAGCAATGGGGAATTGATTGCCTATAAAATAAATGTTGCTGGGATAACTGGATAGCCATATGTGGAAGATTGAAACTGAACTCCTTCCTTACACTATATACAAAAGTCAACTCAAGATGGATTAAAGACGTTACTGTAAAACCTAAAACTATAAAAAGCGAGATAACCTAGGAAATATCATTCTGGACATAGAAACTGGCAAAGATTTCATGACAAAGATGCCAAAAGCAATCGCAGCAAAAACAAAAATTGACAAATGGGACCTAATTAAACTAAAGAGCTGGTGCACAGCAAAAAAAAAAAAAAAAACAATCAACACAGTAAACAGAATCTACAGAATGGGACAAGATATTTGCAAGCTATGCATCCAACAAAGTTCTAATGTCCAGAAACTATAAGTAACTTAAACAAATTTACATGCAAAAAAAACCAAAAGCAAACAATCCCATTAAAAAGTGGGCAAAGAACATGAACAGACACTTTTCAAGAAAAGACATACACATAGCCAACAAACATCTTAAAAGATGCCCGTCATCCCTAGTCACTGAATAAATGCAATCAAAACCGCAAGATACCATCTTACATCAGTCAGAATGGCTATTATTAAAAACTCAAAAAATAACAGATGCTGGTGAAGTTGTGGAGAAAAGAGAATGCTTATACAGTGCTAGTGGGAATGTAAATTAGTTCAGCCATTGAGGACAGCAGTGTGGTGATTCCTTAAAGAATTTAAGACAGAATTACCATTTGATCCAGCAATCCCATTGTTAGGTATATACCCAAAGGAATATAAATTGTATGCCATAAAGACACATGCACACATATCTTTATTGCAGCACTATTCATAATAGCAAAGACATGAAATCTACTGAAATGCCTATCAATGGTAGACTGGATAAACAAAATGTGGTACATATACACCATGAAATACTATGCAGCCATAAGAAAGAAAGAGATCATGTCCTTTGCAGCAACATGGGTGGAACTGGGGTCCATAATACTAAGAAAACTAATGCAGAAACAGAAAACCAAACACTGTATGTTCTCACTTATAAATGTGAGCTAAACAATGAGAACACATGAACACGAAGAGGGTAACAGCAGATATGGGAACTGACTTGAGGGTGGAGTGTGGGGAGAGGGAGAGAATGAAAAAACTACCTATTGAGCACTATGCTTATTAACTGGGTGATGAAATGATCTCTACAGCAAACCTCCATGACACACGGTTTACTTATATAACAAACCTGCACACATACCCTTGAACCTAAAATAGAAATTTTTTTAAAAAGCCAGTGAAATTGCTGACTGCTTTGAAAATAATCATATGCACTCTAGGATAAGAAGACTTGCAATGGTGTTGCAGTTCACTCACCACTCCACCAAATTTGTGGTCCATATATGAGTTCATGTGAAATTGACTTATGCGTGTTGAAAACTACATAGAAGCATGGCACATAAGATGGAAAAATTTAATAGTGCACGCTCACGTCCATGTATATTGAATCACAAAATAATTTCAAAAAGAGCAACACCACTTAGAAAATGAATGTGAGGCCCGGCACTGTCACTTACGCCTGTAATCTAGCACTTTGGGAGGCTGAGGTGTGAGGACTGCTTGAGCCCAGGATTTTGAGATCAGCCTGAGCAACAGAGTGAGACCTTGCCTCTATTAAAAAAAATTAATATGAATGTATTCTCCAAGGAAAGCCATGCAAAAAATTCTCCAAGGAAAAAGCAGCTATTCATTGCAATGTAAGATTTTTGAAATATAGTTAATGGAAAGTTGGCCAGCTCTTATGGACTACCTCTGTGAAATTGCCCTTAATCTACCCCTGTAAGACGCTTTCTCATACACCAAATTTCCTTTTTAGGTTTTTTCTGTTTGTTTGTTTTTTGGATTTTGCTCTCACTGTTTTGAGTTGTCAGCATTATTTTGGTACAATTTGCTGTGCTATGTATTTCATCTCTGCATTATTTACAATACCAGAGGTATAAATCGTGTAGATGTTTATGAAGTCGTAATTTGTTTTATGTATTTTTTGCAAACTTGACTCCACAAAGGTGCATTATCACAATATTGACTTTGTATTTAAGCATTGTGTTTGTACATAAAAACTTTGAAACTTCCTCAATAAATGTAGAGATGTCCTTTTTGTACATCTGCATTTGTGAAAGATAAAATTTCCTCAGATCTTGGCTTTTTGGATGACTGTAAATGTATTGGTGACCTATCAAGGTTTTTGATTGATCTTGTCAAAACACATAGGTTGTCAACCATGGTATTTCAAATTACCATAGTTATATGAGCTATTTATTCATGAATCCAGTTTTCCTGCTAATGACTAAAATACCTGTGTGACTCTTGTTAGTATATCTGAGTGCTTATGCTTTCAAAAATATGTATGCTATTATTGCCTATTATGTAAGTGGTCTATGAAGTTTTCTGTTGTATTTTTATGTTTCTCAAATAAATCCTCTTTTAAACATGTAAGTAAATTTATTTTAAATAATTTTATCATTTTCCCAGAATTATATTTCAGAATTTTGACCTTTCTGGATTTCAACGTTCAAAATTATGGTGTTCAGGATTATGGCATTTGGGATTGTGATTGGCTCCCATGGTAAGGATTGTCTACTATCCAAACAGAAAAGATAATCTAAAGCCCCATGGCTGAGGCAAAAGTTATTTCATTCACCATGATTCGACCTTCTTATTGCTGTGTGTGCTCCATTCCCATAGTTCCTCACCTGAAGGTGAAAGATTTATTGCAAGACTCATGTTGTTTGTGGGGGCTGGCTCAGCAAATCTAAAATCACTAAGGCAGGCCATCAGGAAGGGCAGACTAGAGCTCTGGGACATGAAGTAGAGGTGACGTCCATGGATGGAATTTCTTCAGGGAAACTTCAGCTCTATTTGTAAGACCTGTTAATTGATTGAATCACAGCTACCCAGATTATCTGGGATAATCTCCCTTATTTCAGATCCACTTATAATGTGATTATGAACTTTAATCATATCTTCAAAGCAACACCTAAATTGATGTTCCATTGAATAATTGGGAACTATGGTCTAGCCAAGTTGACACATCCAAAAAGCAGCACAGCACTTTTCAATACTTGCTTTACCATAGCAAATTTGAAATGTCTTAGGTCTTATCCACCTGACATCTCACCACTGTTTTTTTTTCCTGAAAGCATTGTGTTGTTTTCTATGAGTTCTAGCCTGACTACCTGACTCTGGCTCATGGTATCTACCTAATCTTACATTTCTGTAACATTTTATTTTTCCAGATCTAGGGGAAAGCTGACAACAATTGTGATTACAGTTGTGTAACTGATTCCCTACGTAAAATAGACTCTGTTTAAATATTTGACATACTTGCTGTTTTCCTAACAGGACTCTGATTAAGGGAGTAAGTAAAGCATGGTATAACACCTAATTCTTTATAAGAACTCAATAAATACTAGTTATTTAAAATATGTATGAATAGCTGAGTTTAGATTCAGCATTGGTGACATTTATGTGTTTTCATTTTTCTTCCATCTATAGCTACCTTTCTATCCACTCATCTGCTCATTGCTGTATTCTTCCCACAGAGTAGACCCTGATCTACCAAAGCTATCACCATCCCTGTTAACGGCTACTCCAGTTTTCTAGTTACATAGGTCAAAACACTGAAATTAATCTTGACTCCTCTCACATACCATATCCAATATGTCATCAAATTCCATTGACTTTCCCTTCAAAATATTTGTACTTCTCAACAACATCTGCTCTATTACTAGCTTGGTCTAAGCCACCTTCATTTTAATTCTTTACTGCATATTACTAATAATGTGCATGATAATCTTTCATACATGTGAACAAAATAATACAAAGTTTACTTGAAAATATTGGTTTTGTCTGTGCCTCTGGCATATTCTTTTCCCTCTGCCTAGAATATTCTCTCCTGGATTCCACATGTTTTTTTCTTACAATTCCTTGAGCTCATTACTCAATAGTCAACTTCTCAGTTCAGCCTTTCTTGGCCACCACTTCTTATATTTCAACCTCTATCCACTCCTTGCTTTATTTTTTCTCCTTTATCCTTTATCTTGTTTATTATCTCTATTCCCCTTTTTAGTTCAGCTTTATAAGGATATTATTCTTGTCCATTTGTTAAACAGTTTTTTTTGGGAAAATATTGACCTTTCTTAGTCTGTTTCCTTACTTATAATTGGAGATATTTTGGCTATTTTTTACTGCGTAACAAATTACTATAAAACTCAGTGTCTTAAAACAATAACCATTAACTATTTTATTATAGTTCATGATTTCATGAGTCATTACTTTGGGCAGGGCTTAGCTGGACAATTTCTTTGCTCCATGAGGTATTGACTAAGAATCATTCAACGGTATCCGTCTGGGAGATAGTCTAGTCTAGAGCATCCTAGATGACTTCACTCCCTCCCTGAGCTGGGACCTGTGTGGGGAGAATGTTTGGGCTCTGCTGGCACTAGTCAGCTTTATACACGGCCTCTCTAGCATGGTGCTCTCAGAGTAATTGGACTTCATTGTCTTCCAGACCCCTGGAGAGAGTTTTCCAAGAGAAAGGAAAAGGAAGCTGTCAGTCGTTTCAGGCATCAGGGGAACCTGGTACAGTATCACTTCTGCTATGTTCTTTTTATGATAGCAATCACAGAGATGACCTATATTCAAGGTGAGGACACAGACTCCAGCTCTTGATTGGAAGAATGACAAAGAGTTTATAGCCATCCTTTAATTGCCTCAGAGAATATTATTTCCTACCTCAATAGAGTTATGAGAATTAAATAAATTTAATATATAGTCATCCATTGCTTAATGACTGGGATACATTCTGAGAAATAGATCAACTGGTAATTTTGTTGTTGTATAAACAACATAGTGTACTTATGCAAAACTAAAGGGTATAGCCTGCTGAAAACCTAAGCTATAAGGTATAGCTTATTGCTCCCAGGCTACAAACCTGTACAATATATTATTGTACTGTATGCATGTAACACAATTTTAGCTATTTGTGTACCTAAACATATCTAAACACAGAAAAAGTACAGCAAAAATACAGTGTTATAATCTTATGAGACCACTGTCATATATATGATCTATTGTTGACCAAAATCTCATTATGCAGTGCATGACTGTATATAAGTCAACTTTATTGAAATACTTGAAAAAGTTAGGAAGCAAGAATTTTTTATTATCTCTTACCAACTGATCCTGCCAATTGTCATCTTTTTAGGGCTCATTTATCTGTAATCCTGTATAAAATCTCTGGCAGATATCACAGAACATTTAGTCATTCTCAGGTACTCCAAGAATACTTTCTTTTCCCAGGTTTTAATAACAACAGATCAGTCCATAGACGTTGAAACACAGGATTCTCATTCAATTAAAAACTTTTCTTTTCCCTTATCCTCTATTGTGAATGGGATTCTACTATGATTTCAAATGACACTTCCATTACCAGATGGTTGTTTCGTAACACAATGGGAGATGGGAAAGTTATTAGACAAAGGAGATCTTACTTGTAATCTTGCAGTGATGCTTTCTAGGTGTGGTGGATATATGAAACCATTTACATATTCCCTGCATCACTTCTATGAATCTTTGACTTCAGTTCCTTGGTGCAGGTGATAATTTCAGGCTGGTAACATCCAATCCCCTTTAGCTCTTCCTTCTAATCCTAGCTTCTTTATGCCAAGGTCTTCTTAATCTTTGAAGAAAAGAGATTGGCATAGAGTAATTTCTCTTCTCTCTTTTTTTTTTTTTTTTTTTGAGACAGGGTCTAATTCTGTCACCCAGGCTGGAGTGCAGTGGCCTGATCATGGCTTACTTGCAGCTTTGACGATCTGGGCTCAAGCAATCCTTCCATCTCAGCCTCCTGAGTAGCTGGGACTACAAGCACGCAGCACCACGCCCAGCTAATTTTTATATTTTTGGAGAGATGGGGCATCATCATATTGCCAAGGCTGATCTCGAATGTCTGAGCTCTAGCAATCCACTCACCTCAGCTTTCCGAAGTGCTGGGATTACAGGCATTAGCCACCGTGCCCAGCTGAGTCATTTTCAAGACAATTCACAGTGATCTCTTTTCCGACACATGGAAATCACACAGGTGTCCTTAGCCAGCCAAACTCTGAAAAGGTGGCTTGCTTCAGTGAAGACTATTTTATTCTGCTGCTGTAGACTATTTCAGCTAGTCAAAACTGCTAATGTTAGACATTTTAGGCATGAGTCAGATACCAGTCACTGCATCCCTCAAATTTCAGGAGATGCATGTCATATCAGGCTCTCCAAACTCTGAAAGCATCTCTTCCTCTCAGGCGAGAGCAAAGATATCTCCTCTCATTCTGTTTTTCATAGCGGTTGACATGGAGCGGCAGAATACAGGAAATACTGACAATTTCTCCAAAGCAGTTCTCATGTCTGCTTTCTCTAATCCTTCACATCTTTTTTTAATCCTTGAGGTAGATGGTGAGTTAAGAATTTCGGTAACATTTTTACAATATTTTTTCTAGACAGGGTCTCTCTTTGTTGCCTGGGCTGGAGTAGAGTAGCATAGTCATAGTTCACTACAGTGATCCTTCCACCTCAGACTCCCAAGAAGTTGGGATTATAGGTATGAGCCACTGTTACTGGCTGCAATATCATTTTTATAATTTTTAAACCATGATAAGTGTTATGATCTACATTTTTGTACCCTTTCCCCACCAAAGTGATATGGTGAAATCCTTACCTCCAATGTGATGGTATTAGGAGACAGGGCCTTTGGGAAATAATTAGATTGGGAGGTACTTCGATTGGGAGGTAATACCAATCTCATATGTGGGATTAGTGTTCACATAAAAGAGACCCCATAGAGCTCTTTCTGCTTTCTACCATGTAAAGGTACAAAAAGAACTTGGCATTCTATGACTTGGAAGTGTGCTCACTAGACACTGAATCTATGGGCATCTTGATCTTGAACTTCTCAGGCTCTCAAACTGTGAGAAATAAATGTTGGTTATTTAAGTTACTCAGTCTATGGTATTCTCTTATAGCAGCCTAAACTGACAATGCCACTTTGCCTTTGTGGTCTGATACTTTGGCTTTTTGAAGACATGGCACCAAAATTTTGGTGTCCATTAATAGGAAGACCTATGTTATTTTGAATATGGGTGGGGTTTGATCAATACATTATATTAAAAGTAACACTGTGTGACTTTTGATGCTGGGTCATGAAAAGTGATGAGGCTTCTGCCTTGTTTGCTGAAACACTTGCACTGGATTCCCTGAGCTTCATGTAAGTGGCCAAGTACCCTGACGTGGCCATACTATGAGGAAGCCAAGACACCTGGAGAAGACACAGGGAGGAACTCCAGCTGTCAATTCTCGTCCTTGAATCCTCCAGCCCAAGTGCCAGGAGTGTGCATGAATGAGCCTTCAGGTGATTTTGGTCTCTGGGTTTCGAATTACCCCCTGCCTTGGAATCGGCTGAGGCCTTGGATACTGCATTCAAATTCCCAACCCACAGAATTTGTCAGCACAACCAAAGGGCTGTCTTCAGCTGCTAAATGTTGGTTTCATTTGTCACCTGGTAATAACCAGAAGAGGTACCTGTTGTGCTCCCTGCCATCCCAACTTTAAATCTCAACCAAAGCCAAGTAAGAAAGATTCCCATATGAATGTACTACTATTACTCAAAGTACCTGGAACATGACATGTACCTAATAAAAGATAGTTGTTATTCTTCTTACTTGTGACAGCACAAGAAACAAAAATGTCCTTTTCTTCTCAATATGACAGGATCCAGGGCTTTTTAAAACTGTTTTTCAAAACAGTGTCAGTAGGAATAAGAAAGGGCCACTCAGCCTGTTTGTACTATTCCATGCTTTTCCAAGGGATTTGCTTATTGGTGTGTAGCATACTGTACCATTCATATGTCATATAATCTGCCCCATGATCAAGGATCAGCACTTCTACTGTACACAGTCTGTCAAGTGCAGATAATAGTGCCTGGGAGAAAATTGCAGGACTATATCCAAAATAAATATAGGAAAATGTTATCAGATCAGCAACCAAAATGCCAAAAGTGATGGAAATGCTTGGATAGCATCTGCTCCCACCCACCACTTCTAGCTCGCATGGAGTCTGAAGGATCAAATAATCATGGAGAGCTCTGTGGAGGCCAGTGTGGTATTTGATGAGAATGGCTCACATCTTCAGACCTGATGTCAGAAATTCACATGCACCAAGGGACTCAACCACACAAGAAATTCACTTTGTTTTTGCAGTGAATTTGCTCCTAATAAGTTGCAAGCAAATGAAAATTTAGCAAATGTTAAATATACAAGAAAAGCACACTAGTTCAAACAATTTTTATTTTAATAAAGCAAAAAAGGCCAGGTGCAGTGGCTCATACATGTAATCCCAGCACTTTGGGAGGCCAAGGCAGGCGGATCACAAGGTCAGGAGTTCGAGACCAGCCTGGCCAACATGGTGAAACCCCGTCTTTAGTAAAAAAATAAAAACATTAGCGAGGTATGGTGGCAGGCACCTGTAATCCCAGCTACTTGGGAGGCTGAGGCAGAAGAATTGCTTGAACCCGGGAGGTGGAGGTTGCAGTGAGCTGAGATCATGCCACTGCACTCCAGCCTGGGCGACAGAGCAAGACTCCATCTAAAAAAAAAAAAAAAAAAAAAAAAGCAAAAAATTTCAGCAGTTTGATGAACCCATTTTTAATATATTCTAGTCCAAATTTCTCAATCCCATTTATTATATTGTTGTGAATACCTGCAGAGGCATTTGCTTAGCCCCTTACCTAATTCTAAATAACTCCTTATATGAGCCTCATGGTGATATGTTGGTCCTATATAAACCAAACTTAAAATGTCTCCATTAAAGAGACTAGCCAGGGGAAATATTCTTATTGTATCATCTTGGGCCTAATGCCCATTTTTGTATCAATCAATTAGGTACAAAATTGCTACGGGAATCCACAAGGATGGGTGTATAAGGAGGTCTTTCAGTATAAGACAAGGCACTAAACAAATAATTTCCTGGGTATCCACTATAAGAAGTAAGGAGGATGAAATTATCTCTCTACTGAGTAGAGACAGCCTGTCAGCAGTGAGCATGGAGAATGGAGCCAACCCAGGCAGTGGAGCAGAGAGGAATGATGCAGAGGCAATCTTGATACCATTTAAGTTCTCAATTCCTTTCTTTATTGAAGCCAAAGAGATTCCTGAGAGTTGGATTTATGAGATATGTATCGTATTAGGTTTGTAATATATTCTTACTTTACTTAAGCTGGGAGCTATCTGTTTTTGTGTCTTGCTCCAAAAGAATTCTAATACACTTTCCTGCTGTTATCTTTCAACATTCCCCCTTCATCCTCTAAACTTTAGAGGAGCAAATGTTTCCTAGATCCCTGAATTGGGTATTATCTTTCCTCTTGCTAGATATTTGCACATGCTGCCCTCTCTGCCTTCTCACTTCTTACCTCTCCTGGCTCACCTGGCACGTTTGTGCCCATACTGCATATCTCATCTCAGAAATCCCTGGTTTTGGAAGCCATTCTTAACCTTTCACATCAGACATAACTTCCTCTCAATGCTCCCATATTTCCAGTATATCTCCTATCATACAGCGTATTTCACTAAATGTGTCCGTGTCTTCCACTATACTGTAAGCTCTTTAAGATGTAGAAATCTGGGTTCTTACTTACTATTACATCTCCAATTCCCACAATATTCTGGCACATGTAGGTGTTCAATAGCAATCCCTTGTATAAATGTGTAGGTTACTTAAAATAGGACACACACGCACACGCATGTACACACACTGTACTAAAGATATATAAATCACATTGGTTACAAGGATAACATACAATATAAAGTGTGAAGCAGCGTGTTTTGTTGTTATTGTTGTTGTTGAGACGGAGTTTCACTCTTTTTGCCCAGGCTGGAGTGCAATGGCGTGATCTCGGCTGACCGCAACCTCCACCTCCTGGGTTCAAGCATTTCTCCTGTCTCAGCCTCCCGAGTAGCTGGGATTACAGACATGCGCCACCACACCCAGCTAATTTTGTATTTTTTAGTAGAGATGGGGTTTCTCCATGTTGGAATGGTTTGTGCTTCTCTGTATTTTCTGAGCTTCATTTCCTTCTTTTCGTCCAACTGTAGTTGTTGTTGTTGTTGTTTTCTGGATCTGTTTTTTAAAAAAGTCTTCTCATCCTCAAGATGCTTTTAGTTTCCCTCTGTTCCTGAAAGACTTAACAATTTTGTATCCTATCTCCTCATATTGTTCTTAGGACAGGACACTAATTGACACATGAGCACATTAGCCATTGCCAGCATTCCAATGAGCCTTCTTTTTCCAGTAAATTCATATGCACAATGTAAGTGACTTTCTAAAGGAAATAGCTTAAACAAAAAATACGGGTTGCATCAAAAGAAATGTATTCAAATGCAGCCCTGTGGGAAGGTAATATTCTTAAACCAATTTATGGGTTAAATATACTGCAGTATAGCCTGGGTGACAGAGGAAGACCTTGTCCTTTTTTAAAAAAAAATTTTTTTTAATTAAAAGGAAAAAGATAAAATGCAAATTTGAAAAAAATATAAGTGCACTTTGGTGTTAAAAACTTTTAGGAGTGTTTTCAGTCACAAGAAACGAATTCACTGCCAAATCAAACTTTAATATGTTTAACCCCTTTTGCAGGTAAGACACTGTATTTCTCAAATCAAATAAAGAGCTGCCCATCCCCGTCTTTCATAAGGTCACTCCTACCTGTGTATAATTATTAAATGTATCTCATATATGTATGGAGGTAATTCATTAATTATCCTTGGTTTTTAAGCTCATAAGAATTAGCACCTTGTAGATGATCAAGCACAAGAATATGCAATAAATATTTATGATGGTAACAAATAATAGGGCCCAAATCATTCTCCCATTCTGATTCTATTCTATTTAGTGAATTGCCCTTTCTCCCCAGAACACTTTAGTAAATATGACACTCAATGAAATATGAGGAAGCGGGGAAGAGACAGCCAATCAAATTTGCTACACTCAGCTAAAGAGATGCAAATAGTTGTTAAAACACTCACTTTCAGAATAGATCATATCCTTCAATCTCTTTACTAAGATCTTTGAGAATTTTGTTCGGTGAATTTTAAGGTTACCTCTGCTGTGCTTTATTCATACCCTTTTACAGCACTTTATCATTTTGTCTTATAATTTCGTTTTCTGTTGATTTACCCTATAGTATTGTAATGCATTCTAGGATATGGTCTTTGTTGTACTGATTTTGTATAACAAATGCCTGGTACTCCTTACGCACTAAATCAAATTCTGTGGTAAAATAAAGAAAATGCATTCTCCATATCATTATTTATATGAATGCTTTAATGACATTTAAAGAAAGTCTAGAGGTCAAATGATCTTTATTATTTCACCTTAAATTGAAGATGACATGAGATATTAATCAGGTTCTATTATATATTATCCATGGAAGAATGAATACACAAACCTCATTTATTTATGTTAAAAAGCAAAGGCCAATACTGTGACTTTCACTCTTATCTGCTCATCTGTGAAAATGGTTACTTCTGCAATTTCGGTTCATGCTTTTTGGGGTTCCTGGAGATCACTATTAGCAATTGTATATATTGTTGGTCTCTATTGGCCCTCTGTATCTGTGAGTTACACATATGTGGATTCAGCCAACTCTGATAGAACATATTCAGGGAAAAAATTTCTACAAAGTTTCAAAAAGCAAAATATGAAATTGCTGTTCCCTGAGTGCTACATTAATCCCACGTGAATGAAGTGATGTGTAGGCATTGTGTTAGGTATTACACACAATCTAGAGATAATTTAGGTAACAGGAAAGATGTGTTTAGGTTATGTGCAAATACTGCATCATTTTATTAATATATGAGGGACTTGAATATCAATCAAATGTTGGTATCCATGGACGAGTCCTAGAACCAATTCTCCATGGATACCAAGGGAAGACTGTGTATAAAATAAAGTTTATTAAAGAAGGTACCCTACAAGACTCAAAATTATCAGATCCTTATGCAGCCTGAAATTTCAAGTTACTTAACCTTGTTCTCTGATTTAATCCTTCTCTATCCACTTGGGTTTATGCCTTTATTCTATCATATTCATTATGTTAAATTCCATCAGTTTTTCTGCATATTTTATGTATAGTTGCCTTTAATTTTAATTACTAAATAAATTCACTGCTATAAGTTCTCAATGATTATGTTCTACAGGCATATTTTTTTCACTCACCCATTTGTACATTCACTCCTTGAGTATGTATTAAATATCCATTTTGTAGAAGGCATTGGGCTAGGTGTTAGATATATAAAGACCAAGAAGGCAGTCAAGATAAAATGCAAATCTAGGGCCAGGTGTGCTGTCTCATGCCTGTAATCTCAACATTTTAGGAGGTTGAGGTGAGAGGATTGTTTGAGTCCAGGAGTTTCAAGACCAGCCTGGGCAATGTAGTGCAACCCCATCTCTACAAAAATTGTTTAAAAATAAGCCATGCATGGTGGAATATGCCTGTAGTCCCATCCACTTTGGAGACTGAGGCAAGAGGATCACTTGAGCCTAGACATTTGAGACCGCATATGATCACACCATTGCATTGTAGCCTGGGTGACAGAGGAAGGCCCTGTCTTTTGTAAAAAAAAAAAAAAAAAAAAAAAAAAAAAAAATTATAATTAAAAAGAGAAAGATAGGAGATTGTTCCAAGATGGCCGAATAGGAACAGCTCCAGTCTACAGCTCCCAGTGTGAGCAATGCAGAAGACAGGTGATGTCTGCATTTCCAACTGAGGTACCGGGTTCATCTCACTGGCACTTGTTGGACAGTGGGTGCAGCCCACGGAGTGTGAGCCGAAGCAGGGCAGGGTATTGCCTCACCCGGGAAGTGCAAGGGGTCAGGGGATTCCCTTTCCTAGCCAAGGGAAGCCGTGACAGACGGTACCTGGAAAATGGGGACACTCCCACCCTAATACTGTGCTTTTCCAATCGTCTTAGCAAGCGACACACCAGGAGATTATATCCTGTGCATGGCTCAGGGGGTCTCACGCCCATGGAGCCTTGCTCACTGCTAGCACAGCAGTCCGAGATTGAACTGTGAGGTGGCAGCGAGGCTGGGGGAGGGGCGTCTGCTATTGCTGAGGCTTGACTAAATAAACAAAGGGGCCAGGAAGCTCAAACTGGGTGGAGCCCACTGCAGCTCAACAAGGCCTGCCTGCCTCTGTAGACTCCACCTTTGGGGGCAGGGCATAGCTGAAAAAAAGGCACCAGAAGTTTCTGCAGACTTAAACTGCCCTGTCTGACAGCTTTGAAGAGAGCAGTTGTTCTCCCAGCATGGAGTTTGAGATCTGAGAATGAACAGACTGCCTCCTCAAGTGGGTCCCTGACCCCCGAGTAGCCTAACCAGGAGACACCTCCCAGTAGGGGCCGACTGACACCTCATACAGTCAGGTGCCCCTTTGAGACGAAGCTTCCAGAGGAAGGATCAGGGAGCAACATTTGCTGTTCTGCAATATTTCTGTTCTGCAGCCTCTACTGGTGATACCTAGGCAAACAGGGTCTGGAGTGGACCTCCAGCATACTCCAACAGACCTGCAGCTGAGGGTCCTGACTATTAGAAAGAAAACTAACAAACAGAAAGGAATAGCATCAACAGCAACAAAAAGGACATCCACACCAAAACCCCATCTGTAGGTCACCATCATCAAAGACCGAAGGTAGATAAAACCACAAAGATGGGGCGAAACCAGAGCAGAAAAGCTGAAAATTCTAAAAATCAGAGTGCCTCTTCTCCTCCAAAGGATCGTAGCTCCTTGCCAGTAATGGAACAAAGCTGGATGGAGAATGACTTTGATGAATTGACAGAAGTAGGCTTCAGAAGATCGGTAATAACAAACTTCTCTGAGCTAAAGGAGGATGCTCAAACCCATCACAAAGAAGCTAAACACCTTGAAAAAAGATTAGATGAATGGCTAACTAGAATAAACAGAGTAGAGAAGACCTTAAATGACCTGATGGAGCTGAAAACCATGGCACAAGAACTATGTGATCAATGCACAAGCTTCAGTAGATGATTAGATCAAGTGGAAGAAAGGGTATCATGATTGACGATCAAATGAATTAAAGTGAGAAGAGAAGTTCAGAGTAAAAAGAGAAAAAAGAAATGAACAAAGCCTTCAAGAAATGTGGGACTATGTGAAAAGACAAAATCTATGTTTGATTGGTGTACCTGAAAGTGACGGGGAGAATGGAACCAAGTTGGAAAACACTCTGCAGGATATTATCCAGGAGAACTTCCCCAACCTAGCAAGGCAGGCCAACATTCAAATTCAGGAAATACAGAGAACACCACAAAGATACTCCTCGAGAAGAACAACTCCAAGACACATAATTGTCAGATTCACCAAGGTTGAAATGAAGGAAAAAATGTTAAGGGCAGCCAGAGAGAAAGGTCAGGTTACCCACAAAGGGAAGCCCATCAGACTAACAGTGGATCTCTCAGCAGAAACTCTACAAGCCAGAAGAGAGTGGGGGCCAATATTCAACATTCTTAAAGAAAAGAATTTTCAACCCAGAATTTCATATCCAGCCAAACTAAGCTTCATAAGTGAAGGAGAAATAAAATCCTTTATAGACAAGCAAATGCTGAGAGATTTTGTCACCATCAGGCCTACCTTACAAGAGCTACTGAAGGAAGCACTAAAAACGGAAAGGAAAAACCAGTACCAGCCACTGCAAAATCATGCCAAATTGTAGAGACCATCAATGCTAGGAAGAAACTGCATCAACTACCGAGCAAAATAACCAGCTAACATCATAATGACAGGATCAAATTCACACATGACAATGTTAACCTTAAATGTAAATGGGTTAAATGCCCCAATGAAAAGACAAAGACTGGCAAATTGGATAAAGAGTCAAGACCCATCAGTATGCTGTATTCAGGAGACCCATCTCACGTGCAGAGACACACATAGGCTCAGAATAAAGGGATGGAGGAAGATATACAAGCAAATGGAAAACAAAAAAAAGCAGGGGTTGCAATCCTCGTCTCTGATAAAACAGACTTTAAACCAACAAAGATCAAAAGAGACATAGAAGACCATTACATAATGGTAAAGGGATCAATTCAATAAGAAGAGCTAACTATCCTAAACATATATGCACTCAATACAGGAGTGCCCAGATTCATAAAGCAAGTCTTTAGAGACCTACAAAGAGACTTAGACTCCCACACAATAATAATGGGAGACTTTAACACCCCTCTGTCAACATTAGACAGATCAAGGAGACAAAGATAACAAGGACATCTAGGACCTGAACTCAGCTCTGAACCAAGCGGACCTAATAGTCATCTACAGAACTCTCCACCCCAGATCAACAGAATATATATTCTTCTCAGCAACGCATCACACTTATTCCAAAATTGACCACATAGTTGGAAGTAAAGCACTCCTCAGCAAATGTAAAAGAACAGAAATTATAACAAACTGTCTCTCAGACCATAGTGCAATCAAATTAGAACTCAGGATTAAGAAACTCACTCAAAACCGCACAACTACATGGAAACTGAGCAACCTGCTCCTGAATGACTACTGGGTACATAACGAAATGAAGGCAGAAATAGAGATGTTCTTTGAAACCAGTGAGAACAAAGACACAACATACCAGAATCTCTGGGACACATTTAAAGCAGTGTGTAGAGGGAAATTTATAGCACTAAATGTCCACAAGAGAAAGCAGGAAAGATCTAAAATCGCCACCCTAACATCAAAATTAAAAGAACTAGAAAAGCAAGAGCAAACACATTCAAAAGCTAGCAGAAGGCAAGAAATAACTAAGATCAGAGCAGAAATGAAGGAGACAAGAGACACAAAAAAACCTTAAAAAAATCAGTGCATCCAGGAGCTAGTCTTTTGAAAAGACCAACAAAATTGATAGACCGCTAGCAAGACTAATAAGATGAAGAGAGAGAAGAATCAAATGGATGCAATAAAAAATGATAAAGGGGATATTACCACCAATCCCACAGAAATACAAATTACCGTCAGAGAATACTATAAACACCTCTATGCAAATAAACTAGAAAATCTAGATGAAATGGATAAATTCCTCGATACATACATCCTCCCAAGACTTAACCAGGAAGAAGTTGAATCCCTGAATAGACCGATAACAGGCTCTGAAATTGAGGCAATAATTAATAGCTTACCAACCAAAAAAAAGTCCAGGACCAGACAGATTCACAGCCAAATTCTACCAGAGGTAAAAAGAGGCACTGCTACCATTCCTTCTGAAACTATTCCAATCAACAGAAGAAGATGCAATCCTCGCTAACTCATTTTATGAGGCCAGCATCATCCTGATACCAAAGCCTGGCAGAGAAACAACAACAAAAGAATTTTAGACCAACATCCCTGATGAACATCAATGCAAAAATCCTCAACAAAATACTGGCAAACTGAATCCAGCAGCACATCAAAGAGCTTATCCACCATGATCAAGTTGGCTTCATCCCTGGGATGCAAGGTTGGTTCAACATATGCAAATCAATAAACATAATCCATCATATAAACAGAACCAAAGACAAAAACCACATGATTATCTCAATAGATGCAGAAAAGGCCTTCAACAAAATTCAACAGCCCTTCATGCTAAAAACTCTCAATAAACAATTGATGGGACGTATCTCAAAATAATAAGAGCTATTTATGACAAACCCACCACCAATATCATACTGAATGGGCAAAAACTGGAAGCATTCTCTTTGAAAACTGGCACGAGACAGGGATGCCCCCCTCACCATTCCTATTCAACATAGTGTTGGAAATTCTGGCCAGGGCAATCAGGCAAGAGAAAGAAATAAAGGGCATTCAGTTAGGAAAAGAGGAAGTCAAATTGTCCCTGTTTGAAGATGACATGATTGTATATTTAGAACACCCTATCATCTCAGCCCAAAATCTCCTTAAGCCGATAAGCAACTTCAGCAAAGTCTCAGGATACAAAATCAATGTGCAAAAATCACAAGCTTTCCTATACACCAATAACAGAGAAACAGAGAGCCAAATCATGAGTGAACTCCCATTCACAACTGCTTCAAAGAGAATAAAATACCTAGGAATCCAACTTACAAGGGATGTTAAGGACCTCTTCAAGGAGAACTACAAACCACTGCTCAGTGAAATAAAAGAGGACACAAACAAATGGAAAAACATTCCATGCTCATGGATAGGAAGAATCAATATCGTGAAAATGGCCATAGTGCCCAAGGTAATTTATAGATTTAATGCCATCCCCATCAAGCTACCAATGACTTTCTTCACAGAATTGGAAAAAGCTACCTTAAAGTTCATATGGAACCAAAAAAAAGCCTGCATTGCCAAGAGAATCCTAAGCCAAAGGAACAAAGCTGGAGGCATCACGCTACCTGACTTCAAACTATACTACAGGGCTACAGTAACCAAAACAGCATGGTATGGTACCAAAAAAGAGATATAGACCAGTGGAACATAACAGAGCCCTCAGAAATTATACCACACATCTACAACCATCTGATCCTTGACAAACCTGACAAAAACAAGAAATGGGGAAATGATCCCCTATTTAATAAATGGTGCTGGGAAAACTGGCTAGCCATATGTAGAAAGCTGAAACTGGATCCCTTCCTTACACCTTATACAAAAATTAAGTCAAGATGGATTAAAGACTTAAATGGTAGACCTAAAACCATAAAAATTCTGGCAGAAAACCTAGGCAATACCATTCCGGACATAGGCATGGGCAAGAACTTCATAACTAAAACACCAAAAGCAATGGCAACAAAAGCCAGAATAGACAAATGGGATCTGATTAAACTAAAGAGCTTCTGCACAGCAAAAGAAACTACAATCAGAGTGAACAGGCAACCTATAGAATGGGAGAAAATTTTTGCAATCTACCCATCTGACAAAGGGCTAATATCCAGAATCTACAAAGAACTTAAACAAATTTGCAAGAAAAAAGGAAACGACCTCATCAAAAAGTGGGCAAAGGATATGAACAAACACTTCTCAAAAGAAGACATTTATGCAGCCAACAGACACATGAAAGAAAGCTCATCATCACCAGTCATTAGAGAAATGCAAATCAAAACCACAATGAGATACCATCTCACCCATTTAGAATGACAATCATTAAAAAGTTAGGAAATGACAGGTGCTGGAGAGGATGTGAAGAAATAGGAACACTTTTACACTTTTGGTGGGAGTGTAAACTAGTTCAACCACTGTGGAAGTCAGTGTGGCAATTACTCAAGGATCTAGAACTAGAAATACCATTTGACCCAGAGATCTCATTACTTGGTATATACTCAAAGGATTATAAATCATGCTTTTATAAAGACACATGCACATGTATGTTTATTGCAGCAGTATTCACAATAGCAAAGACTTGGAACCAACTCAAATGTTCATCAATAATAGACTGGATTAAGAAAATGTGGCACATATGCAACACGGAATACTATTCAGCCATAAAGAAGGACGAGTTCATGTCCTTTTTAGGGACATGGATGAAGCTGGAAACCATCATTCTCAGCAAACTATCGCAAGGACAAAAAAATCAAACACCGCATGTTCTCACTCACAGGTGGGAATTGAACAATGAGAACACTTGGACACAAGGTGGGGAACATCACACACTGGGGCCTGTTATGGGGTTGGGGGAGCGGGGAGGGATAACATTAGGAGGAATACCTAATGTAAATGATGAGTTAATGGGTGCAGCACACCAACATGACACATGTATACAATGTAACAAACCTGCACATTGTGCGCATGTACCCTAGAACTTAAAGTATAATAACAAAAAAAGAAAGATAAAATGCAAATTAGAAAAAACAAATAAATGCACTTTGGTGTTAAAAACTTTTAGGAGTGTTTTCGGTCACAAGTAACAAAAGTTTAACTGGAACTAGCCTAAGCAAAAAACGAAAACTTATGACCTCTGAGTGACCTATTCTGTATCACATGCCCATCCTGAACCATGGATGTGTCTAGGTGGCAGCAAGTGGGGAGAGTCTCTCACTGGCCTGAGTTGAGTCATGAATTACTCCATATAAATTAGCTGTGGCCATTGGTTAGTGTCAGTGTTATGTACAGTGGTTACTTTCAAGATAATCATACAAATGTATATAATTACTAAAAAATGGGCATGGATATAAAAAAGTATTTTCCCAGTACAGTGTTAATATGTTTAGGAAACTGTGGTTATAAGTAAGAAGCTGTTATTTCCACATATTAGGGGATGAAGTATGGGAAACTTCATAAATAAGATGTACCTATAGCTTAAAGTCTTAAGCCATGAGTATGTGCTTGCTAGATAAGTAAAAGTGAGGGGTAGAAAACTACTCCAGGAAAATGGAGCAGTTGGAGCAAAGGACTTGCCAGTGAAACAGCCTGGTGATTTAAGGGTGTGGTGCATGGCTATGTGGGATTTATATCTGTGATGGTAGAAAAATGACTGAAGAGGGGGTTCTGTATGAAACACAAATTGGAGGGGCAGCCAGTCGCCAGAGAATAGATGTGTTCCATAGATTAGCTACAAATGTTTAAAGGAAATAAATTTTTCTACAATTAAAAATTTTCATGGAGGTCTGATATACAACTGGATAAGACATTGGTTTGCTCCAATTGAAGGCAGAAAGGTGGATCCAGAAGCAGAGCTTACCCATCTTGCTCTTGCCACCCCATTACATTCTGTGGAGCACTTGGAGAACTACTGCTTTAGGAGAAGTGATGTTAGGCAATGGGTTGACAAAGTTGTATATTTGAAACAGCACTCTTTAACAGTACGACAGATAGGATGGAGACTCAAAATGAGCATATTAGTTAAGAGACTTTTAACAGCCCAATGGAATGAAAATATAGGGCTATTTAAAGCTGGAATGGAAAGAAGGGAGCATTAGAACACTGTCTCTTAGAAATAACCATTTGTAGGATTCAAAAGTCTTAGTCCATAATGACACACACAGCAACTTGAGTGAATCTCAAATACATGTTTAGCAAAATAAGCCAGACACAAAAATGCACACACTGCACTATTTCATTTATATGACATTTTAGAAGAGGTAAAACCAATCTCTATGGAGAGAAACCTGTCAATGATTGCCTAGGGCCATGTGTGGTGGTGGTGAGGGATTTGTTGCAAAATGGCACAAGAGAATTAGTTTAGTTGATGTAGGTGTTGTAAATCCTTATTGTGATAGTGGTTTCATGGATATATAAAATTTTCAAACACCAAATTTATATTTGAAATGAGTGAACTGCACTGTTTGTAAATTATACCTTAATACAGTTGATTTAAGGAAGGAAAAAAACACTTCAATTCAGACTTCGATCTACTACTAAGTAAGCAGGTGAGTAGGAACCCAGTACAACACCCTGTAAGTCCCATTTTCTACAACTACATGATAGGAATAGTAAATTACACTTGTACAGCGTACAGAACAAGTTTGCTTACAAGCTAAAATTAATAGATGATAGCTGCAAAAGCACCTTTAAAAATGCAAAGCACTAGAAATGAGTTATGAGATATTATTATTGTATCAAAAATTTGGGGATGATATTTTGTGGCTTATATATAGTCTGGGATTAGATATACTTTGGAGGGCTGGTAAAGGGTCCACAAATCCCAAGTCACAATCCCCTTCTCTTGGTACAAAATTGAACCTAAATTATCCTGACTATTTTTTAAAAGAGATAAAGAGATTAAGTGGCAAATATATTACTCATTTTCTCAAATTTGGCTATAGAAGAAAATTATAAAAGGTATAATTCATTATTAGCATAGTCTAGTTAAAATAAACTTGTTTCATCATTATCAAGAAACATTTGTAAATCATATACTATACACTGAAGCCTACATGATGAAAAAGAAGTATAAGCATTTTGAAGTTTAGATTAAATTTTATTTTTAAGCATTCATAATTTAACATTAAAGCCACCATATTGGAAGCACTCAGGAACCTAAAGAGATGGTGAACATGTTAGATACTCTAGATTTGTATAGTTGAAAATTATTTTAGAGATCATCTAGAATAATAAATCATATAGAAAACATTTGCTGCCATTTAAAATTATATGACATGGATATTCTATTTTAGTATATATGCATTATTTGGATTAGATTTCAATATACCTGTACAGGAAAAGAAAACTTGGGCATAGCTTTAGAAACTTTAGAAGTTCAGATGAAATGGGTCAGTAAGTAGCATAGGACCTATAAGAGTCATTCTCTTATGTTTCTAGGAAAGTACATTTTACTTGCTGTCTTGCAGTGTCTGGTTTGTGCCTGTTTCCTGTGGAAGGATGCATTCGTTTTCTGAGAAGAGGCATCATGGGTTAGTACTGGTAAATTTTCCAGAGTCCAGGCCTTCAGTTTTTAGTCTTCAAACTTAATTTTATGAAGATATCAAGAAGGAATATATTTTGTAGCCACAGATACCCATAAAGTGAATCAAAGAGTGATGAATGAAGAAAGAATAGCAATATCACAGTTTATGAGACGTATAACTACTGCAACAAAACAGAAAGTGGATGAAAATGATCAGTATACTTCCTCCAAAACATAATTAAACTATCACTTGGGGCAAAAAAAAAATAGAATAAAGGGCATTGGAGAAACCGGAAGTGTAGTGGTATAAAGCTATAATAATTTGTCACGTTTGTATAATGGGAATGCTCTTTCCAATGCGGTAGAAACTGGAGCTACTCAAGACCCGTGACTATGGCTCCTCTATTCTGGCCAGTACTTCAGTGGAGACAACAGTCTTGCCTCTGTGACTCTTCTTGTATCATTATTCTGTGGCAGACCAGTCCCTCACCCCTTTCATTGATAGACTCTTTCTTTGTAATCACTCATATATTCAATTAGATAACTTTGAATATGAATGCCCTGAATCATTATATATTGGCTGTTACAGAAACTTCTTGCCTTCTTGGAGAGCAATCTTATTTTCATAACTTCAAGTTCTTTATTTTCATTAAAATGATAAATGATTATAGTTACATGTTTTTCTTTTCTTTTTTTTTGAGACGGAGTCTCACTCTGTCACCCAGGCTGGAGTGCAGTAGTGCAATCTCAGCTCACTGCAAGCTCCTTCTCCCGGGTTCACGCCATTCTCCTGCCTCAGCCTCCTGAGTAACTGGGACTACAGGCCCCTGCCACCATGCCCGGCTAATTTTGTTTTGTATTTTTAGTAGAGATGGGGTTTCACCATGTTAGCCAGGATGGTCTTGATCTCCTGACCTCGTGATCTGCCCGCCTCAGCCTCCCAAAGTGTTGGGATTACAGGTGTGAGCCACCGTGCCCGGCCAGTTATATGTTTTTTAAAGAAGAACTTATATCATATATTTTTTGTGTTTCTCATCTCCCAGACTCTAGAGCAGAGTCTAATCACAATCACAGAATTGTTGATTGATTTATTTGCATGGCACAAAGTGAATTTTCTCTTTATCAGTCTAAACTAGCATCCATATGTTTAATATGGTGAATATTAAAAAAAAATGTATATAAACATATGTATATATGTAAAAAGAAATATGTATTAAACAAATATTTTCTGGGGACTCATTTGTTTCTAGTCAATCCTGGTGATATGCCAGAAAACTCCTTATTTCAGTCTTTAGAGAAATAGAGAAAACCATTCATTCTCTGTTTGTATCAGTCAAGGCTCATGTTGCAGGTATCAGAAAGGCAAAAAGGAAATAATGTGCTAAGAAAACTGTTGGCACATCAAAAGGGCAGCTGGAGGTTAAGCATCTAAGATTAATTCCTGAACACCAACATAGAAAGGCCACTAAGGGAGTTGCTGCCTGTCTGATCAGGAAGCTTCTGGAGTCAGGAGCTGCTTCTTTAGTTCCTAGTTCCAGGATCATCCCAGCTCTGCTGAAGTCTGAAGATCAAGATGTTGCCATCAAACTCTTAGCTCTAAGACCCCACTACTCAGCACATCTTTGTTTCATGCCAGCAAATGAATGTCCTTCCTTGAATTCTCCTTTCAATGCCTACATATGTGGGGACCAATTACTGAAACCTCTGATGATGCTAATAAAACCCAAACACCAAATTTCTCATCCTTGCTTTCAAGTAGTAACAAAAAAATTCCCAGGAGCAGGGATCCTGCATCACTTCTTACTTCTAAATCTCCAAAGGTGCACTGTCTTAGCAGAAGCTGGGTCACATATGGAGATAAGCTTACAGGGAACCTGAGAAGCAAGACTGGGACTAGTGCAAGGCAAGAAAGATATCCAGGGCACAAAGTTTAAGGAGGCACTCATTCTCAGATGCCAGTCCCGTACTTGCATAAGCTTGAAGTTGAATGCCTCCTTAAATTTTGGGGCCTAGACACCTCACTTGTCTCATCCTAGTCCCCCCACCCCACGGTGAGAAGCTTTAAGTTTTTCAGCTTCCCCAATAGAGTGGATTGGAAGGGACTTGAAAAGCTAATCTGCAGTATTGGCCACAGTCTGCCTGATATGGTTTACCTGTGTCCCTACCCAAATCTCATCTTGAATTGTAACTCTCAGAATTGCCACGAGTCACGGGAGGAACCTTGTGGGAGGTAATTGAATCATGGAGGTAGGTCTTTCCCATGCTGTTCTTGTGATAGTGAATGAGTCTCACAAGATCTGATAGTTTTAAAAATGGGAGTTTCCCTGCACAAGCTCTCTTCTCTTGTCTTCCACCATGTGAGGCATATGTTTCACCTTCCACCACAATTGTGAGGCCTTCCCAGCCATGTGAAACTTTACGTCTATTAAACCTTTTCCTTTTGTGAATTGCCCAGTCTTGGGTATGTCTTTATCAGTAGCATGAGAACGAACTAATACAGTAAATTGGTACCAGTAGAGTGGGGTGCTGCTGAAAAGGTACCTGAAAATGTGGAAGCAACTTTGGAACTGGGTAACAGGCAGAGGTTGGAACAGTTTAGCGATCTCAGAATAAGACAGAGAAATGTGGGAAAGTTTGGAACTTCCTAGAGACTTGTTGAATGGCTTTGGCCAAAGTGCTGATAGCAATATAGACAATGAAATCCAGGCTGAGATGGTCTCAGATGGAGATGAGGAACTTGTTGGGAACTGGAGTAAAGGTGACCTACTATTTTTCTTTTTTTTTTTTCTTTGAGACAGAGTCTCACTCTGTCATCTAGGCTGGAGACACACAGAGGCACAATCTCAGCTCACTACAACCTCTGCCTCCTGGGTTCAAGCTATTCTCCTGTGTCAGCCTCCCAAGTAGCTGGGATTACAGATGTGTGTCACCATGCCCAGCAAATTTTTGAATTTTTAGTAGAGATGGGGTTTCACCATGTTGGCCACGCTGGTCTCAAACTCCTGACCTCAGGTGATCCACCCGCCTCGGCCTCCCAAAGTGCTGGGATTACAGCTGTGAGCCACCACTCCCAGCCGACTCTTGCTATATTTTAGCAAAGAGACTGGTGGCATTTGCCCCATCCTAGAGATCTGTGGAACTTTGAACTTTGGAGAGATGATTAAGGGTATTTCTAAGCAGTGAAGCATTCAAGAGGTGACTTGGGTGCTGTTAAAGCCACTCCGTTTTAAAAGGGAAACAGAGCATGCAAGTTTGGAAAATTTGCAGCCTGACAATGCAATAGAAAAGAAAATCTCATTTTCTGAGGAAAAATTCAAGCTGGCTGCAGGTACTTGCAGGAATAATTAGGAGCCAAATGTAAATCCCCAAGACAATGGGGAAAAATGTCCTCAGGGCTTGTCAGAGGTCTTCACAGTAGTCCCACTCATCACAGGCCATGAGGAAAAAGTGGTTTTCTGGGCTGGGCCCAGGGTCCCCATGCTGTGTGCAGCCAAGGGACTTTGTGCCCCATGTCCCAGCCACTCCAGCCATGGCTGAAAAGGGCGAACATAGAGCTTGGGCTGTGGCTTCAGAGGGTGCGAGCCTCAGACCTTGGCAGCTTCCATGTGGTGTTGAGCCTGAGAGTGCACAGAAGTCAATAATTGGGTTTTAGGAACCTCCACCTAGATATCAGAGGGTGTATGGAAATGCCTGGGTGCCCAGGTAGAAGTTTACTGTAGGGGTGGGGTCCTCATGGAGAACCTCTGCTAGAGTAGTACAGAAGGGAAATGCGGGGTGGGAGTCCCCACACAGAGTCCCTACTAGGGCACCACCTAGTAGAGCTGTAAGAAGAGGGCCACCATCCTCCAGACTCCAGAATGGTAGATCCACTGACAGTTTACACTGCGTGCCTGAAAAAGCCACAGACACTCTACATCAGCCTGTGAAAGCAGCCAGGAGGGAGTCAGTACCCTGAAGAGCCACAAGGGCAGAGCTGCCTAAAACCATAGCAACCCATCTTTTGCATCAGCGTGACCCGGATGCGAGACATGGAGTCAAAGGAGATCATTTTTGAGTTTTAAGATTTGACTGCCCTACTGGATTTCGGACTTGCTTGGGGCCTGTAGCCCCTTTGTTTTGGCCAATTTCTCCCATTTGGAATGGCTGTATTTACCCAATGCCTGTACCCCCACTGTATCTAGGAAGTAACTAACTTTCTTTTGATCTTACTGGCTCATAGGCAGAAGGGACTTTTCTTGTCTCAGATGAGACTTTGAACTGAAATGAGTCATGACTTTGGGGGACTGTGGGGAAGGCAATATTGATTTTGAAGTGTGAGGACATAAGATTTGGGAGAGGCCAGGGGCACAATGATATGGTTTGGCTGTGTCTCTACCCAAATCTCATTTTTAATGGTAACTCCCAGAATTCCCACGTGTTGTGGGAGGAACCTGGTGGAAAGTAATTGAATCATGGGGGCGATCTTTCCCATGCTGTTCTCATGACAGTGAATAAGTCTCACAAGATCTGACGGTTTTAAAAATGGGAGTTTCCCTGTGCAAGCTCTCTTCTCTTGTCTGCCACTGTGTGAGACGTGTCTCTCACCTTCCACCATGATTGTGGGGCCTTTCCAGCCACGTGGAACTGTAAGTCCATTAAACCTTTTCCTTTTGTGAATTGCCCAGTCTTGGGTATGTCTTCATCAGTAGCATGAAAACAAACTAATACAATGCCCTTTTTCCATTTATAATCTACCTAATTCTTCCTCCTCTTGTAAAACTACCAACAACAGCTCAATGTCAGACAAAGTCAACAAGCTTACTTTTGTCTACCACAATGCAGTGATTCTATAAATAAGTGAAAATTTACTCACTTTTTCTCTAGTTTAAATAAAAGACAATTGTTATTACTTGTAAAATGCCCATAAGAAAACAAAATATACTGAGACCGTAATATTCAGTAATCTGCCTGTTATTTTATCTCTTGTTGTTGGATAATTTTAGTAGCCATAGAAACATAGTTCTAGTCAATCTGCTTCATGTTAAAAAATAAGTTTTTGTTACTCTATATGTCACTTTTTTTTTAACTAGGAAAGGAACTGTATTCTTCTGTAATTGAGACAATCATTATCTCATAGATAAAATATAGAAAACAAATGAACAACAACTATAACCATAACTTAGCCCTTGTGCCTAGTCAGAGAAGACATGATCAATGGAATAAATTTCAGCAAATATATTTATATATTACTGAAAGCTTCTCGAACTATTTTTCCCTTTTGACAAAGAACACTCAGCTTACCTAGAATGATAGTAAACATTTAATGGAGGAGACAGAATCAAGTCTATTTGTCTCTAACACAGTTTCTCAGTTGATTTATTTGTGAAAGCAGAGATTCATACTTAAAGATAAATTTTTCCTTAATAAAACATTAACAAGATTAAAAATATACATATAGCATACTACAAATAAGTTCCAATGTCAAGATAAAGTGAGGAAGGAAAACAGGAAGTATCATAGTGAGAGTAAGAATTGCAATTTTAAGTGGGGCATCCCTGGAATGCATTTTTAAGAAGGAGACTTTCTAGTAATAACCCAAAGACTGTGAAGGAGGAAGAGGGAACACATGCACATATTTTGGGGAAAGGGTAGAGGATACATCAAACAAAAACATGAGGTAGAAGCATGACTGGAGTGTTAGAGGAGTAAAAAGGGGTCCAGTGTGACTGGGATTGTGGTAGAGTAGAAATGGGATGGAAAGGGAGATGGAGAAGATCACTGGGAGCCAGAAAGTGTAAGACTTTTTGTTTTGATCATTTGTAAGGGCTAGGCATTCTAAAAACATCCATTCAAGAAGTAAAAACAAACAGAGATCAAAAGAGGATAGGAACTTCCTTAAGCTGACATATGACACATAAAAAAAAAATTTAGAGCGCATGCTATATATAAAGGTGAAATGTTGAAATTATTCTTTTTAATATCAGAGACAAGGCAAGGATGCCCACTTTCACAGTCTTGCCCCTTTTCCTTAATATTGCACTGAAGGTCCTGGCAGCACAGTTACAACAGCAACAGCAACAACAAATAAGCTATAGTGAGTAAAATGCAAAAAAAACCTGTCATGATGGCAGATGATAAAATTGAAGTTAAAAATCCACAGATAGCATAGTAGAATTAATAAAAGACCTTAACAAGGATAAGGGATACCAAACCAATATGTAAACTAAAAGTAATGATTGACTAAACAATGTAATTCAAGATAAACCATTTATTATTTACAGGAAGAGGAAAAAGCAAATGCTATCTATAAATAAAGCTAAGAAAATAGTTCAAGAGCTTGGTGAAAAATATTTTGACATTGATTTGATGTTATACAAGACCTGAATATGAAGAGGTGTCTACATCTTTAGTTAGGAACGTTCACTGTAATAAAAATGCCACTTTTCTGAGGATCAGTTCTAATCAATATTCTCTCAGGATCTTTGTAAAATTTTACAAACTAGTTTTTAAAATTATTTGAGAGAATAAAGGGCCAAAACTAGTCCTGAAGAAGAATATTTTCTTAACTATAATAAAAATTACTGTGAAGCTATAGTAATTTTAATAATACCACATTGGTTCAAGAATAGAATTCTAGACAAATGCAACAGAATAGACAGTTCAGAAATGATCACATGCATATATGAAAATTTAACTTAATTTTTGACAGTTGGCAATGTGTATCAATGGAGAGTAGTATGGTTTTTCATAAATGGTTCTGGGATCACTGTTTACCACTTGAGAAAAAATGTCAGATTAACTCTACATCATTTAAACAATCAACTGTAGAAGAATAAAAATGTAAGTGGGAATGGAGACTTACATAATTATTACAGGACAATTTATGACCTCAGGGAAGGAGACAGTTTATTAAGCAAGAAACAGAAAATGCTCAGGATAGAGTGTAATATATTTTACATAAAATATATTATTGATTAAAATTATGAACTTTTGGTCATCAAAAGACATCATAGAGACTACAATGTACAAACTAAGAACTGAGAAAAAATTTCACAACATATATAACCAACAAAGGATTAGTATCCTACCAATCAATCAACAAGAAAAAAAGGAAACAACCAATTAAAATTGAACAACAACAACAAAAAGCAAACAGGCATTTCATAGAGGAGGTAGATGAATGACCTTTGAATACATGAACAGATGTTTAAATTTATTAGCAACCCCGGAAGTGTATATTGATGTTTCAATAACACATCATTTTAAAACACAATGTGTTGACAACCATGCAGCACAGTGGCAACATTCATCCACTGCTCATGAGGTGAAAATTGCTGCAAACACTTTGGAAGATAACTTGCCAGTGTGTAGTAAAGTCGAATGGGCAAAATTCATTCCTAGGTGTACACATTGTGGAAAATTTTGCACATGTGCAGAAGGCAATTTACAAGGCAATAGCATTTGCAATAGAAAAAAGAAAAGTTTACATTTTAAATGCTGATCAGTTGTAGAATTAACAATTGTGCTCAGCAGTCAGAATAAATTAACTACAATTATGAATTAGATTAATTTAATTCCCAAAACATAATATTGGGAGGAATATATCATGTAACCAAACAAAATATAACCTTGTAATTTAAAAATGTGAAAATAGAAAACCCTAATTATATATTCCTTAGAGTCACCAGTATACATAGCAAAAACTACAGAAATGTAATGGGCTTATTAGCACACAAATCAGAATGGTAGTTTCCTTTTGAAGGTGAATAAGGCTGGTATAATTGAGGAGGGACACCCAGGGAACATGACAAAACTTTGAAAATGCTTGCCATGTCACTTCTTAACTTTAGTTATGGATTTCTAGTTATTTCTTTAGTTAATATTATTTATATTTGAATATATGTTTTCAAACTCTCTAAACCTAAGGTAAATATATTAGTCAGGTACATGTATTAGTCTGTTTCTTCACAGAAACAGAACCAATAATTAATATATATATATTCCTTATTTATTTATAAGATATATATTCTTTAGTTCTTATTTATATATATTCCATATATAATAATTTATATTCCATATATATGGAATATATATGTTTGCTGATACATATATGTTTTAATAATAAGTTTAACCAGTTATCTGGGCATCCTTTAGTCCAGTCAAGTTAACATATAAAATTAACCATCATGAATATTATTCCATATATATATATATATAATGTATATAAATAAAAAACAAGGAATATATATGATATATATATAAATTCCTTATTGGTTCTGTTTCTCTGAAGAAATAGACTAATACATGTACCTTATTTCCCAAAAATAAGGGATATACATATGTATATTCTTTATTTATAGGTTTTATATATATATATGTATATTCCTACTTTTTGGGAAATGGCTCATAAGATTATGGTAGCTGAGCAGTTGACAATCTGGTCTACAAGCTAGAGGACTAAGAAAGCCAGTGGTATAATTTAGTTTGAGTCTGAAGACATGAGAACCAGGGGGCTAATAATGTGAGTCCCAGGGTCTAAAGGCAGAGAACTAGAAGATCCAAAACTAAGGGCATGAGAAGATGGATGTCCCAGCTCAAGAAGAGAGAAAATTCACCCTTCTTCCCTCCACTTTTTGTTCTATTGGGGCCCTCAATAGATTAGATGATGCCTACTCACACTGGTGAAGATAGACTTTTTTTTTCACTTGTTTAACTGATTCAAATGCTAATCTCTTATGGGAGCATCTTCAATAATACACTCAGAAATAATGTTTAACCAGCTATCTGGGCATCCCTTAGTCCAGTCAAGTTAACGTATAAAATTAACCATCATCAATAACCAATAATTAAGTATTTTGAAACTAAAATAAATGTCATTATTATTTATTTATCATTATAAAATATTTTATCATTCTTAAGTGATTTCAGCACATATTTTTACATGAAGTTTTTTCTCATTATGAAAGAGATTTTATTGGCATGTAAATATCTTCGGTTTTACCTCTTTCAGCACAAAAATCCCAAGAACTACTGAATTCTAAATCAGATGCTCTGCCACTTGATTTATAGACAATATCTCAATTAATGCTCATGAACTCATGACACATCTGTTGTACTTCTATTTTGCAGATAAGAAACAATCTCAGGATAATGCAGTGCTAGCCCACTAACAAGGGATGGATTCGAAAATTAATCCCTGGTCTACATATACCAAAGTCAAAACTCTTCTCATAACACATGACCACCCCCATGAGGAGATGGATTGCTACACACCAGGGAAACAAACACAGTGCCCTCAATGGAATAACAGCTTAATAAATATTTGCTGAATAAAAGAATAAAGAAGTTTCCTAAAAATATAATCCCTACATGAACATTGTTTTATATTTTGTTTCTTGTAGGTGATATTTTTTCCACCTTTAGTTATATCTCTATATGGCTGTGGAACATAGAAATGTATTCAATAATTTGAAATCACACTTTCTCATACATGGGAAATTTTAGGCAATATGCTAAATAAACAATTTTAATATAGTCAAATTCTTCTAACTCTGTTTCTCTCTGTTTTCTTTTTTTTTTTTTCCCACGATACTAGAATATATTTTCCCTAAGAGCAGGGCTTTAGCAATACATTTTACAAATAGTGCTACTGAGTAATGATAAGCTCTGCTATGAAAATTTCATAGGATAAAAGTTTTAAGTTATTAAAAATTAAGTATTCCTCTGTGCTATCAATTGTATAATTTCAAAAGGCTACAAAGTAATTGTTTATATAAAAGTCATATTATGCTGCATAGTAAAAACTTTTACTTATTAACATCAGGTTTCCTCAAATTCAAACTATACTCAATTTAGAGTCCAGAAACCATCTCTCCCTTTCTATTGAAGTAGCTATGCATGTTAAACAATTGCCATTTGAATCGCTTCTTAATTTATAAGCAAGATTTAATTTGATAAGCAAGCATTTGTACTGTTTTCCAAGGCTTCTATCTGCCAGCTCAGGAATGTTTGGCTAATAGAATCAAAAGGCTTTTATTGTAGAATTAGTGAACTGAAAAAGAACATTTATTTGTATGTCATACATGTAGTATATTTTAAACCTATAAATAATGAAATAAAGTACTTAGATTTCATCTGAAAATAATATCTAGGTGATATAAGAGAATAGGTGCTGAGAGAGCCTGCTTATGAACTAGCTTATCGTTTTGTGGAAATTATAAAACAGCTACACATTAGGTGCCTTCTGTCTTAAATAGTGAAGAAAAGATAGATTTACCATCTTCTGGATTATTTATATTTAATATAGCTAAAACAATTAATCTGAATAATTTCACAATATCATTCCTTCCTTTCTTCCCACCTTTGCTTTCCCTTCCTTCCCTCCCTCCCTCCCTCCCTCCCTCCCTCCCTCTCTCCCTCTCTCCCTCTCTCCTTCCTTCCTTCCTCTCCTCCTCCTCCTTCTTCTTCTTCCTTTCTTTTTGTTTCTTCTGTTTTCACTCAGTCTTATTTTTATCTTCCCTTCCATTCTCTTTTCTTCCAATTATCAGAAGAGAAAGGCAACAAAAGCAGTACTTCTAAACTTTATTATTGCAATAAGAGAAATAGCCTCTTGGTTTTGAATAGTGAAGTAGCTTTAATGAAAGTTTAGTCCTTACAATAAATGATTGCCTTAATTTGCCACAAAATTTATAATTTGCAAATAACATATTCTGGAAATACTAGAGGAAGTTGCTGCCAGAGACTTCTAGAGACTAGAAAGTAGACCAGACATCTAACGTTAGCCGTAGGCCCACCTCATCCTACTTGTGTAATTTTAGGTAGCTGATCCAGTTTCCTTATTTATAAAATGGAGTATTTATTAAAGGAAACAAAAATGGGATTGTTTGTGTTAAAGAAAGTTAAAAATAACAAAGTGTCATATTCAGGTAAGGCATTATTCTTTGAGAGCAAGAGACTGTTTCTTGTCTACCCTCTAATGTTTGGAATTACATTGGCTGTAATTTTTTTATTCATTGTAATTCTATTTGACTAGATAAGGGAGTAATTGAAAATGGAAGTCTTCCAAACTGGCCTTTCGATAACAAGTTGATATATTTGATATTAGGGGCATGCATATGAGAATATCATTTCACCTAAGGAAAACC
This sequence comes from Pan paniscus, assembly GCF_029289425.2. Lineage (NCBI taxonomy): Eukaryota > Metazoa > Chordata > Mammalia > Primates > Hominidae > Pan > Pan paniscus. The sequence goes on from NC_073249.2 coordinate 157,498,719, forward strand.
AGGAGAACACTCTGACTTACAACAGTAATCCTATTCAGTATTCAGCTTGTTAGCTATGTTGCAATTGGGAATATTTTAAACTGATTTTATATTAAATTCAAATGCATGATGTAGTACATAAATATTTATCCAAGCTATCAAATAAACCAAATTCTCAAAGTGACAGTAAATATATATGTATATATTTTAAAAGATTAAACCTACTCTGGTTTCATTTTTACTGTGTGTTCATAATCCTTCTTGTTTAACTTGGTTTGTCGGTCTACATTTGGAGATAAATTCAGTCTTAGGTCCAGTCACTATCTCTAGCCTGAGTGTGATCAACACACACACACACACACACACACACACACATCTGCCTCGATTCTGTTTATTTTTCCCCCTTGGAAAGAAAGTGAAGATCTTGGGCTTGGAGTGGAGGGCACTTGGGTATCAGCATCTTCACTTTGCAAACTGTACTTGCTAAATGAAGCAGATTGGGAAACAAAAAGGTCAAAGAAGAGTCTCATAAAGGATTATGGAGACTCTGAAGACTTTATTGAGTGCGTCAAAATTCACTAAGCATTTGTAGAACATTAACTAGGATTTCTTTCCTTATTGCACTTGTCATGATTAATGTATTGAGATCTCATTTTCTCTCCTAGCTGTTCATGAACATTTCTGGGGAGTCTTGTGTTGAACTTTAGTTGGGTTACTTATTCCCGTAAGATTAGGTGAATCTATATACTCTCTGGATTTCATCTATAAAATTATAATAACACTAAGCATAGGAATGCTGAGATTTTTATTATTGTCTGTGAAAACATACATTGAAATTTAAATGGATGAATAATTCTTACCTTCTATATGTTTACTTTCTTCATATGAACAAACTTTATTCCCTGGAAACCACCAGAAGCAGCATGCTGCATTTACATGTGCGAATATGGGACTTTTTGTGCTCTTTGTCACTTGAACAGCATATGTAGTTATGGTTTGACTTTCCTGAGAAACAAAATAGGATGGCAAAGCAATAATCTTGCCAGTACTCAAGGGAAATACAGGTCAAGATTACTACATTTCCAGGTTATTTTAAAGAGAATATCCAGGAGCTGCTCCAAGATGGCCAACTAGACATAGTCAAGAGGAACATCTTCCACCAAGGGAATGGGACATTGGAAAGACTGGTGTACTTCTAGCACATCTTCAGAGGAAAGGCATTGAGATTGAATGGAGGGAAGACACAGACACTGGGCTGAAGTTGGAGGAAGCTGGGAATGTTTCATGGGGATTCTGCACACCAGGACTCATTCCTGGGCCCCAGTGACTCCTGGAGAAGGGGTGAGTTGAACAAATAAGGAGCAACCTGCTCTCACGACACGTCTCTGGAATCCTGCCAAGAGGATGGGGTCCCATGAACACCACAGACACTTGAGCTGACAGGGAGAGCTACTTAGAGAAGTGGTAGGGGCAGAACTCCAGCCCCTGCAAAGCCCAGAGGGCTTGGAACAGGAGCATTTGTAGGGAAACATGGCCAGGGACACTCAACCCCCAGACTCAGCTTCCTCCAATATGAGACTTCAGCCCTAGGGGAAAAGTTGAAACTGAACTCTGCAGGACAATCTTGCCCATGAGATGGGGCCAGTCTAACTTGAGCACTACTTGGTCTGCTGGCCTCTCCTGGGGCCCAGTATGGCTGTGCATGCTTGCACTGCAGCCCCCAAATACCTCCTGGGGGCCCACATCATAGCTCCTGTGCTAGTGGACTGTGCCTGACTGACAGAATGCTCCAGCAGAGCAGCCCCAATGGAAACAAACCAGCTTACCCCTACTATCCCCTCCACTACAGCCTCACCCATGCTGCTTTGCTTGCATGCAACCACCCATGACAACCCCTCAAGAAGCTTTGGGATGTTCTTGCCTTCCCTTCCCCACCAGCGTGCATGTTGCCACTGTTGCCAACAGGAGTGCACCCCTTCTCCACCACATCACCATTGTTGTCAGAGCATTGGAGGGCACCCTGTCTGCCAGTCCCACAAGCGCCCCTGTGCTGACACTGCCGCTGGCGTGAAACTAGACATGGAATACAAAGGACCTGCCCCTGGCCTGAGTGGCCACCACTACCGGTATGAATGTGCACAGACAGCACAAACCATCCTGCAGCCACCAGTGCCCTGCCCCCATGCTAACACCACCACAACACCAGCTAGCATGCAGACAGTTGCTGATGGCATCCCCCAATCCCCTGAGCTGCACTGCCAGTGCTGCTGCTGCAAACGTCTGCATGGAGGCCTACAACCAGCACCCACTAGCACCCTGTCTTAGCTAACAAGGGGTACCCCTGCTGTGCTGGTGATGCTGCTGCTGCAGACAGATGTGAAGAAGGACAGATCCTGCTGCCACCTATGTAGCAGAACTATGAAGTTCTTTGGCTGACACCGCCCATCAGAATGTTGTGACCTGCGGTTGGGGAGCAACTCAGTTTCTTCAGCGCAGCAGGTCCTAACCTTGAGGGGCCAGATAACAAAGGCAAGGCCTGATACCAGTCTCCCAGAGTTAGAGCACACAGTCCACGAGTTATGAGCTGAGCCATGGTCCCCTAAAATTTTCCAGAAATGAAGCCAGTCAACTAAAGCCCCCTTATACCACAAGCAAACCCCCAACGTCATCAAATGGTAAGAAAAAATAAGACAGCAACCTCAAAGATTGAACATCAAGCCACAAAGATGGGAAAGAAACAGTGCAAAAACTGACAATTCAAAAAGTCAAGTGTCTTCTTTCCTCCAAACAACTGCACTAGCTCTCCAGCAAGAGTCCTTGACTGAGCTTAGATGGCTAAAATGTCACAAATATAATTCAGAATATGGATATGAATGAAGATCATTGAGATTCAGGAGAATAACAAAACCCAATCTAAGGAAGCTAAGAATCACAATGAAATGACACAAGAGCTGACAGACAAAATAGCCAATATAGAAAATAATGTAACCATCCTGACAGAGCTGGAAAACACACTACAAGAATTTCATAATGCAATTGCAAGTATTAACAGCAGAATAGACCCAGTGAAGGAAAAAAATCTCAGAGCTTGAATTGAGACTGACTTTCTGAAATAAGAAAGTCAGATAAGAATAAAGAAAAAAAGAATAAAAAGGCGTGAACAAAACCTCCGAGAAGTATGTGATTATGTAAAGAGACCAAATCTATGACTCATTGGCATCCTTGAAAGAGATGGGGAGAATGGAAGCAACATGGAAAACATATTTAAGGATATCATACATGAGAACTTCCCCAAACTAACTATAGAGGCCAAGATTCACATTCGGGAAATGCAGAGAGTACCTACAAAGTACTTCACAAGATCATCTCCCAGACACATAATTATTAGATTCTTTAAGATTGAAATGAAAGAAAATATGTTAAAGGCAGCTAGAGAGAAAGGACAGATCACCTATGGAGGGAAGCCCTTTACACTAACAGCAGACTCTCAGTAGAAACCGTACAAGCACAAGATATCAGAGGTCTATATTTAACATCCTTAAAGAAAATAAATTCTAACCAGGAATTTCATATGCAGCCAAGCTAAGCTTCATAAGCAAAGGAGAAATAAGACCCTTTTCAGACAAAGAGATGCTGAGGGAATTTGTTACCACCAGACCTGCCTTAAAACAGGTCCTGAAAAAAGCACTAACTATGAAAGGGAAAGACCATTACCAGCCACTACAAAAAACACTAAGTACACAGAACACTAACACTATAAAGCAACCACAAAAACAAGGTGGCATAATAAACTGGTAGCAACATGATGAAAGTATCAAATCTACACATATCCATACTATCCTTGAATTTAAACAGGCTGCACACCCCAATGAAGAGTCACAGAGTGACAAGCTGAATAAAGATGCAAGACCCAGTGGTATGCTGTCTTCAGAGACCCATCTCACATGCAATGACAAATACAGGCTCAAAAAAAGGGATGGAGAAAAATCTACCAAGCAAGTGAAAAATAGAAAAAAGGAGTGGTTACAATCCTAATTTCAGACAAAACAGAATTTAAGCCAACAAAGATTTAAAAAGACAAAGAATGGCATTACATAATGGTAAGGGGTTCAATTTCATAGGAATACCTAATTATCCTAAACATATATGTACCCAATGCAGGAGCACCCAGATTCATACAGCAAGTTCTTAGAGACCTTCCAAGAGACTTAGATTCCCACACAATAATAGCGGGAGACTTCAATATCCCACTGACAGTATTAGATAGATAATCGAGGCAGAAAATTAACAAAGAACTCAACACTGTACCAAATGGATGCGACACGTATCTGCAGAACCCTCCACCCCCAAACTAAAGAATATACATTCTTCTCATTGCCACATGATGCATACTCTAAAATCAACCACACAATGAGACATAAAATAATCCTCAGCAAATGCAAAAAAAAACCCCAAAACAAAAAATTGAAATCATACCAACCACTCTCTAAGATCACAGTGCAAAAAAATAAAAAATAAATAAAACTCAAGACTAAGAAAATCATTCAAAACCATACAGTTACATGAAAAGTAAACAAGCTTATCCTAAATAACTTTTGGGTAAATATGAAATTGAGCGAGAAATCAAGAAGTTCTTTGAAATTAATGAGAAAAAAGATAAACATTACCAGAGTCTCTGAGACATACATAAATCAGTGATAAGAGGGAAGTTTACAGTGCTAAATGCCCACATCCAAAAGTTAGAAAGATTGCACATTAACAACCTGACCACAACTAAAAAAAAAACTAGAGAAGCAAGAGCAAACCAACCCCAAAACTAGCAGAAGACAAGAAATAACCAAAATTAGAGCTGAGCTGAAGGTTTTTTGAGACACAAAAAAACCTTCAAATAATCAGTGAATCCAGGAGCTGGTGTTTCGAAAAAAAAAAAAAAAAAAAAAAAACTAACAAAATAGATAGACTGCTAGCTAGACTGATAAAGATGAAAAGAAAGAATATCCAAATAAACACAATTAGAAACAACAAAACAAATGTTACCACTGACCCCAGGGAAATACAAATAACCATCAGAGACAACTTGAACATCTCTATGCACATAAACTAAAAAATCTAGAAGAAATGGATAAATTCCTGGACACATACACCCTCCCAAGACTGAACCAGAAAGAAATTGATTCTCTGAATAGACCAAAAATTAGCTCCAATATTGAATCAGTAATAAATAGCCTACCAATCAACAAAAGCCCAGGACCAGAGGAATTCACAGCTGAATTCTCCCAGATGCACAAAGAACTGGTTTCATTCCTACTGAAACTATTCCAAAAAATTGAGCAGGAAGGACTCCTCCTCAACTCATTCTATGAAGCCAGCATCATTCTGATACCAAAACCTGGTAGAGACACAACAAAAACAGAAAACTTTAGGCCAATATCCTTGATGAACATTGAAGCAAAAATCCTCACCTAAATACTGGCAAAGTGAATCCAGCAGCACATCATAAAGCTAATCCAGCATGATCAAGTAGGCTTTATACCTGGGATGCAAGGTGAGTTCAACATATGCAAATCAATAAATGTTATTCATCACATAAACAGAGCTAAAGACAAGAACCACATGATCATCTCAATAATGTAGAAAGGCTTTCAGTAAAATTCAACATCCCTACATGTCAAAAATTCTCAATAAACTAGGAATTGAAGAAACATACCTCAAAATAGTAAAGGCCATCTATGACAACCTGAAAGCCAACAACATACTGAATAGAAAAAAAGCCTGAAGCATTATCCTTGAAAACTGGCACAAGACAACAATGCCCTCTCTCACCTCTCCCATTCAACATAGTATTGAAAGTCCTGGTGAAAGTATCAGGCAAGAGAAAGAAATAATGGGCATCCAAATAAGAAGTGAGGAAGTCAAACTATCCCTGTTTGCAGAAGACATGATTCTACACCAAGAACACTCCATAGTCTCAGTGCAAAATATCCTTAAACTGATAACTTCAGTAAAGTTTCAGAATAAACAAATTAATGTGCAAAAATCATTAGCATTCTTATACACCAACAACACACAAGCTGATAGTGAAATCAAGAATGCAATCTCATTCACAATAGCCACGTAAAGAATAAAATATCTAGGAATACAGGTAGCCAGGGAGGTGAAACATCTCTACAACTAGAATTACAAAACATTGCTCAAAGAAATCAGAGATGACACGAACAAATGAAAAAGCATTCCACGCTCACAGATAAAAAGAATCAATATTGTTAAAATGGCAATACTGCTCAAAGTAATTTATAGATTCAATACTATTCCTATCAAACTACCAAAGAAATTCTTCATAGAACCAGAAAAATCTATTTTGAAATTCATATGGAACTCAAAAGAGCCCAGATAGCCAAGGCAATCCTAAGCAAAAAGAACAAAGCTGGAGGCGTCACACTACCTAACTTCAAACTATACTATAGGGCTACAGTAACCAAAACAGCGTGGTACTGGTACAAAATAGACACATAGACCAATGGAACAGAATAGAGAGCCCAGAAATAAGGCCACACACCTACAACCATCTGATCTTCGACACAGCTTACAAAAACAAGCAATGGGGAAAGGCATCCCTATTCAACAAATGGTGCTGGGATAACTGGCTAGCACTATGTGGAACACTGAAACTGGACTACTTCCTTACATCATATACAAAAATCAACTCAAGATGGATGAAAGACTTAAACGTAAAACCCAAAACTGTAAAAACCCTGGAAGACAACCTAGGCAATACTATTCTGGACAAAGGAACTGGCAACGATTTTGTAACAAAGATGCCAAAAGTGATTGCACAAAAGCAAAAATCGACAAATGGAAGTTAATTAAACTAAAGAGCTTCTGCACAGCCAAAGAAACTATCAAGAGTAAACAGATAATCTACAGAATGGGAAAAATATTTGCAAACTACACAACTGATAGAGGTCTCATATCCAGCATCTATAAGTAACTTAAATTTACAAGAAAAAAGCAACCCCATTAAAAAGTGGGCAAAGGACATGAACAGACATTTTTCAAAAGAAGACATACAAGCAGCTAACAAGCATGTGATGAAAACCTCAATATTACTGATCATTAGAGATATGAAAATCAAACCACGATGAGATACCATCTCACATCAATCAGAATGGCTATTATTAAAAAGCAAAATATAGCAGATGCTGGTGAAGTTGCAGATAAAAAGGAATGCTTATACACTGCTGATGGGAGTGTAAATTAGTTCAACCATTGTGGAAAGCATTGTGGTGATTCCTCAAAGGTTAAAAACAGAACTACCATTCAATCCAGCAATCTCATTACTGGTGTATACCCAAAGGATTATAAATTGTTCTATTATAAAGACACATGCACATGTATGTTCATTGGAGCACTATTCACAATAGCAAAGTCATGGAATCAAGTTAAATGCCCATCATTGGTACACTGGATAAAGAAAATGTGGTACATATACACCACAGAATACTATGCAGCCATAAGAAAGAATAAGGTTATGTTCTTTGCAGGAACATGGATGGAGCTGAAGGCCATTATCCTTTGCAAACTAACACAGGAGCAAAATACCAAATACTGCATGTTCTCATTTATAAGTGGGAGCTAAATGATGAGAACACATGAAGACAAATAGGGGAACAACAGACACTAGGGCCTATCTGAGGGTGGAGCGTGGGAGGAAGAAGAGGACTGAAAAGTACCTATTGGATACTATGTTCATTACCTGGGTGATGAAATAATATGTACAATGAACTCCATGAAACGAGTTTATCATATAACAAACCTGCACATGTACCCTTGAACCTAAAATAAAAATTAAAAATAAAGTGAATATCTATTGTTACGACTGCACTTTCTGGCTTTGTGTGGTAATAACAAGAACACACATTGTCTTCACCCCTTCCCTGGAAGAGTTTTCAGTCATGGTGTGAACCATGACCCATTCACAAGTTGGTCAATAAGAAATACTACATTTGCTTCAGTCTAATTGGTTAGTTGAGGCTTGTAAGCAGGATATAAGCTAGATAAATCAGATCTCCTTAAGACAGGTAATTAAAATATGACTGATTAGAATATATTCTTTTACCCCATATTCACATTTTCAGAAATTGTTCATCAGCCTCCATATCGTAAAAAATATAGGAGAAGATTTAGAAAGAGAGAAATGCCTGACAATATTGGCATCAACAATGAAAAACAGTGGTCACAGAAGGATACTGTGCTAGTAATTTTAATACTCCATTTGTAACATTTCAAAGTTTTATTTACATATCAGATATGGTTCATTGTGCTAATTTATTTTAATTAACAAAATTAAATTCATTAAACAGATATAGTCTAAGCTGTTTGCATCAAGGTTGCCCAGGTTAGAGAAATAGTCCTTGGCTTCACAGTCACATGGGAAAGAGAAAGGTCATCCACCAAAAAGAAGAGACAGAAGGGTCATTCTTGTCCTGAAAGAGTAGGTCCTTCTATAACATAGGTAGAAGAGGAAGAAGAGCAGCCCATGTTAAAGTTAGCTAGCATTTTATCTGCTTTGCAATCTCTATCCACGAACGAGTATCCTCAAACTTAAGTAATGCCTTCACTTTTTGCAGAGAGACTTTCTTGTTTATGCTGCAGGTACACTCTTGGATTGCACTTGGTAATGGAAGGGAAGGAATGAGGTTTGATTTTCTCTAATAGCAGTTATTTTCTTCAAATAATAATCTCTTCCTTATATATTCTCAGCCAAAGTACTGAATGATATCTCTACGTATACTTTTTCTCTAGGTGAACTTATTAGTACCCTTGTTTCAAGTCTTACCTTTATACTGATGTAGCTAAAATTTATAATTTCAGCCTATAAATCTTCCCTACATTATATACTTGTGTATCCAAATTTCTATATTTCTACTTGGATAGTTAATATTATGTGTAATGGAGAACCCTTGTTCTCCCAAATTTCCCTTTTCAAAGTAACTACTTTTCTGTTAATACATACAACTTGAGAAAAATTTTTATTTATTCTTTTTAATCCATTACCCTATTGATTCTATATCCAAAATTTTCTATTTCATTATATCTCTCTCTCACTTGGTGATCAACCCAATACAAGAGACACTATCCTCATTTAGATTTCTGCAAGCTTTCCACACGCTTTCATTCAAGCCAATTTTCCTCACACAGCCATCAGATAGATCTTTCTCACATCCGTATGCATAATCTAGCCATAACAAAGAGTATCCATTACCCATAAAGTGATATGCCTTTTCCATATTTTAAAATTGGTTCCTGGAGTTACCATATCCCCACACATTTTTTTACTTGGAGGATTTCCATCCATCTTTTTTGATTCAACTCAAGCCTCACCTCCTCTCTGAACTGGTCCTGAATAGGACCTGCCATTAGAGCTGTATTCTCTTGAACTTTAACAATATAAAGCTGTTTCTCTCCTCTCTGCCCCAATAGACTATGAAGTCTTTGAAGCCAAGGATTTTCTTTTTCTTTTTATCTTGCTTATCTTTAAATCCACCAGAGCCTAGCAGAAAACCTGGCAAAAGTTGTTGGTCAATGAATATTTAATGGAAGAATAAATGTTACCACATAAAAGGAATGATTTTATGCATTTAAGATACATCATTTGAGAAGTATTAAACATTATTGTGTTAACTAATCTATCAGGTATTTTGTAGTTATATTTCATTGCCAAATTTTGTAGTTACATTTTATTACCAACATCATCTTCACCATTAAGTAATTGACAAACATGTTTGCAACCTAAAATACTTTCTTATCTTTTATTATACTGTGAATATATAAAATAATTTGTATGAAAACTGCCTTTAAAGAGAGAACGATCAAATCTCTGACACAGTTTCAATGCCTGATACTTTTATCTGTGAGTTGACATTTAAGGCATTTTCATCAGAGGAGATTTGAAGTCTGCATTTACAATGATGTTACAAGGGGCATCCCTACAAGTGGTGAGATGTTTTAATCATCTATAGGTAGGTAAGGAAGAAAGCTGCAGGGCTTAAAGAAAATAAGCAGCTCTGGCTCCAGATATATAGAAGTCACAATCCCTGTGCAAAATTAATGTTGATAAATATAAATCTGGAAGAGGTCTACATGTTTAAAAAAATTTAAATGTTAGTGAGAGAGAGGAAAAAGCATTTTTTAAAGAAGAACATAAGGCTGGAAGTCAGTAGGCCTTGGCTCTGCATTTTGCTTATTGGGGGACATTATGCAAATCCCCTGTTGCTTAACAGAATAGATACAATGAGATATGTCTGCCTTCACTTTCTACCTCATAATTAGCAAAGGATAAGATGGGAAAATAAATGATGAAACAGTTTTAAGAAATGAAGATGCTCTATTAATTTAAGCAACCATTATTATTGTTATTAATACTGTTATTGATAATAATAAAGAGATTAAAAACATAAGCAATATGAATTAAACAAGATGACTAGTGATGGTTGCTCAGGTTTAGGAAGAGTCTGCCAACAGATAGCTTTGAAGGGTCAAGTTGTTCTCCACATAACTGAAACTATCTTTCTCATCTTCTTCACCAATTTACATTGTCATTCCTTCAAAACTCAAATCAAATAAGATAATTTTAGAGACACTGGGCATTTCAGAAGTCATTAAGCTAATTCTTTCTCTATTTCCTACCAGAGGAAGCATATGAGGCCCAGATCGTTTGCATAATTTGCCTCAAGTCACACTACCAGAGCATTTATTTGTTAATTACCAATTTGATATCCTTTCTGCCCTATCTCCTCTCCACCTCCAGCAGGAAGCCTGACCACCTGAGTTCACATAGCAGAAGACTGCAAATAATAATTAAATCCCATTCTGCCATTAACTATTTGATATGGGCATTAAAATGTTGTTTTTATTTGCTGTTGTTTTTTAAAAAAATCTGTGATCTTGGTTCTGAAGATAGAGATTTGATTGAAGCACAGGCCATACACCTAAAGACCTCAAAACCTTTTAGTGTAAACACTTTCTAAGCTGTGTTCTGTGGAATTCTGGACCCATGGAAGGTTAATAATGCTTGAAGGGAAATGAATGAGAAATGATTAATTTTATAACATCTCTTAGAGATTTGTAATGCACATTAGCATACTGAAGCCTTTTCAGAAATTCTGTTGAGCTGCTAAATTAGTTTAGTATTAAATAAAAGGTCTGAGATAATATTTAGGAAAGTGCCTTAAATGTAAAATAGAAGGCAGATGTCACATTCATCAAGCACTTTTCCAAATTTTTATTAATTAGACTTTGTACTGTTTGTCTTTTTACTTTACTATTTTTTTCTAGGCTTAGATCATGTTTCCTGTGAAGTTTGTCTAGTTTTGAGACATTCATTTGTCCAGAGATAAATTCAGATTCGACTAACATCAGTGGCCAGCCACTGAGGTAAGCATATTCTCTATGCTTACTGGACCAGCACATACTAATCAGTTTAAAAATATTGGCTGTTGCTGTGATGATCGTGTCATACTGCAGATTTCTCTGGTTACCTGTGAGCTGTAGGCCAGTTTCTGTGATATGCTAGATGAATTAGAGCAGTGTTGTCAACACCTCTCAGAAGTACACTACCTCTCGCTCATTTCATCAACTCTTATGAGGATTGATCCTTGATTTAATCTCTATGATTTTGTTTTGAAAGTCATATTAAAATAAGAACAATAAGAAATTGGCTTCAAAATAGTAACATTAGTAAACATTATTAGTAACTGCTAACACTAACCTAGCACCTCCATGTGCCCTGTTGTGTATTACATGCTTGATGTATTATTATGACATTCGCTCCTCTCCACAATCCTATCAAGCAAGTTTTTGTTGTTGTTTTGCCCATTCTACAGATGAAAGAATTGGATCTTAGGTCAGCTGTGTAAGTGGTTCAAGACAATATATGAAATAAACATCGTAGTTAGTAATCAGTTTCAATCCTATTGAATTCCATGCTGGCTTTCTTAAACTCTGGAAATATTATTCTGTTAGTTGTGGCTCCATTCCAGTGAAAATAATAATAATAACAATAAATAAACAAGCAAAAATAAAGAAATAAGAATAATTGTGAGCCAGGAGAATAGGGCCTGGGGGCAGGGAAACTAAGGACTTCCTAGAACTAAATCAAATGGAAACACTTCAGCTATGACAGGTAAAATCCTCTTCATTTACATAAGGTGTACACCAAATAACCAATGGAAACCTCTAGAAGATATTTAAACCCCAGAAAATTCTGTAATTGGTCTCTTGAGCCCGTATGCTTGGGCCTGCTCCCACACTGTGAAGTATACTTTTGTTTCTAATAAATCTCTGCTTTTGTTGCATCATCCTTTCCTTGCTTTGTTTGTGTGTTTTGTCCAATTCTTTTTTCCAAGTCATCAAGAATCTGGACACCCTCCACTGGTAACATATTTTGGCAAGCTAGCCAGGAGGTAAGCCCAAAGTTTGGGATTTATTTTTCTCCTTTTTCTTTCTGCTTCATACAGAGGAATCTCTCCCTCTCTCTTTTCCTTTCCAACTTGGGGCCCTTGGTGGTTAGCACCTAAACACGGCGGCAACTGCAGATTTCTAGCCAGGGGCCGTTCTGAAGGACTCTTTCTATCTTTTCCAGTTGTGATCCCTGATCCGTAGTGTGGTGCAGCTCAGAGCAAACTCCCACGTGTTTCAGGAGACTTAAACCTTGTTTTTTATGCTAAATTCTTCCCTTCCCCTACTCAACTGGCTAAGGACAAAAGAAGACTACTCAGACTCCAATTCCTATCACTGTAGTTCATGGCTATCACTCTAGTGGAATGGGAAGCATAGGAAAGTGTAGCCTTACCAAATCATAAGGATGCTAAAAGTCAGGGATTATACCCAGGAACCAAAGGAAGCTCATAGTAGGCCATCACCCCTGGAGGAAAGCATGCAAAGCAGCACTGGTGCCCACCTAAGGTCAGAGGTGTCTGGCACTCTAAGATTGGAACTCACAAGGGGACACCCCAGGGAATCCTGTGGCTCAACCTCTCCAAAAGGGACATCCTTGGCAAAGGTTCTGAGGTTTAGCGCTAAACCCTCCTTAGAACTTTCTCTCACAGTTTCAATACTGTTTGGCCCCAATGTTGTTTGGAATCTGGAGTTTACTGTCAAATGGAAAGTGGGAGGGCATTGGATATATCCAGGCTTTTGTGCTGCTGTTCTAAGCAGTGGGGCTGGTTAACGTGTGATGCTCTCCTTTGGTGCTGTTTGGCCTCCGTGTTCTCTGGAGTGTGGGGAGGTTTGGTCTTTAAAAATCAAACTGCCATGAAAACTGCTTTCCCCAAAATTTTGGTTCCTGGCCTTTGTTGGATTATCTATTAAGGCAAACAAAGTAAAACTGGTGAGCTTGTATTGCTATCTCATGGCTAGGGTTCAAAGCTATCAGGTCTTTGTGTGTGTGTGTGTGTACATGTCTAGATGTGTTTATTTGTATGTACACTTATTGTTATATGTTGTGGCTACCGATTGGCTTATAAGCAAAAGAGTGCCCATATATTAAGCAAATAAGTCTAAGCAATTTTCAAGTTCACTCTACTTAAGTATAACTTTACTAAACAAGCCAGCTTTAAAATTATTGGTAAAATAAAAATAGAAATGCCTTCAGAATTGTCAGCATACTTTTTTTTCTAGATTTTAAGTTTGTCTTTGCTAGTTATTTTGAGATGTCAGCATTTGGCATAGAAGGTTATAAAATTATAAACCCAGCCAAAACAAAATGATCTTGGTTTGCATGCCTTTTTTTTTTGACAAATGAGAATAATTTAACGTTAGCTAAGTCTTCTGAGTTATTGGTAAAATACCTATGTATTTAACTTTGAGGCCCTTACTTAGGTTTAGGTGAGCATCTGATGTTTACTGACTATTAAAAATGTGATTAACAAAAGAAGTAATTAACTTTAGATGATAGTGTCTAATATCTCAGTTTACAGAAGTAATCTAGATAAACTGTTAAAAGTGAAAGAATTGAGTTCAATGAATGGGATAAATATTTTAGGTAAACTTTTGTGTAAATTAAATCTTAAAATTATTTTTGATGCTCATTGAATATCTGTATCATTTCCAGTTAAGAAAGGGTTATGATTTGGGGAAATATGTTTCTAAAAATTGTGGAATTCTTACCTAAATGCCCAATACTGACAGTTCAGGATTTTTCACTTTTTAGGGTTTCACTAAAGTTTTAGGTTACTGAGGATAAGAATTCTAGTTAACACATAATTCTGTACACAAAATGTGCCAGAAAGGGTTGTATTATTAATGAGTAAAATAATAATTTTGTCTAATTCAGATGTTATCTAAAAGTTAGTTCAAATTACAGATTTGAAAAGCTTATTTATGAAACAATGTAGTAAGGAACCAGTAAGTAGCGGAGAAAGATGTAAAAAATAAGTTTAGATAATAAAATCTTCTTTAAAACCTGATATAGAATTGGAGACATTTGGCTATTTAACATTTTCATAATTAAAGCTCTTAGTCTTGATTAAAGTAAAATAAGAAGTATTGTAAAGAAATTCATCAGCAGTTTGGCAATTCTTTTTTTTTGTTTGTTTGTTTTACTACAGTTAAGCATGAAGCTGGATTTAGTGTGGAACCAAATTTCACATACATGCTTGCATTGCTTCACACTATATTTACTGTTTTTCAAGAATAGTGCTGGCACTGGAGTACTTATTGGTCATGTGCCTAGAGTGAATTTCTTGATTCCACAGGATGTTTGATAATATTGGTGGACTTAAGGTCATTGAATGTGTATCAGGAATAAAATATTCATTATGTGGGTTTTTTGTGGGCTCTAGGTAACACTGTAATCTCCAGAGTAGATTGAGACTGAGTTAAAAACATTAGTGTTGGTTTCTTTTTTATTTGTTTTTGCTTCTAATTTTAATTAATTTACTATTTATTCTCTGTGCTTTGCTTATGTGTGCATATATGGAAAACCATAATTTTTTTTTTTTTTTTTTTTTTTTTTTTTAGTTTCTAGTGAAAGGCTTTTATTTGGTTCTGTGAATAGTTACTTCATTTCCTACACATTTCTAGCAAGTTAGC